>NC_079134.1:107257795-107502795 GCF_945859705.1 Episyrphus balteatus | reverse complement strand
CCCTAATCATATCTCTCAGTTGCTTAGAAAAAAGAATAAACATTTTTTAATCAATCAGCTGGAGAACAAAAAAAAAAGCTTTAATTTCAGATATTTTTTTCAATTTTTTTTTAAATGACAACCTATAATAAATTGTATATCGTTGGAAAGCTTTCATCTTCAGCTTTAATTAGATGCCCTTATCATATCTCTCAGTTGCTTAGAAAAAAGAATAAAATTTGTTTAATCAATCAGCTGCAGAACAAAAAAAAAAGCTTTAATTTCAGATATTTTTTCAATTTTTTTTTTGTATGACAACCTATAATAAATTGTATATCGTTGGAAAGCTTACATCTTCAGCTTTAATTAAATGCCCTTATCATATCTCTCAGTTGCTTAGAAAAAAGAATAAAAATTTTTTAAGCAATCAGCTGCAGAACAAAAAAAAAAGCTTTAATTTCAGATATTTTTTTCAATTTTTTTTTTGTATGACAACCTATAATAAATTGTATATCGTTGGAAAGCTTTCATCTTCAGCTTTAATTAAATGCCCTAATCATATCTCTCAGTTGCTTAGAAAAAAGAATAAAAATTTTTTAATCAATCAGCTGGAGAACAAAAAAAAAAAAGCTTTAATTTCAGATTTTTTTTTCAATTTTTTTTTGTATGACAACCTATAATAAATTGTATATCGTTGGAAAGCTTTCATCATCAGCTTTAATTAAATGCCCTAATCATATCTCTCAGTTGCTTAGAAAAAAGAAAAAAAAATTTTTTAATCAATCAGCTGCAGAACAAAAAAAAAGCTTTAATTTCAGATATTTTTTTCAATTTTTTTTTGTATGACAACCTATAATAAATTGTATATCGTTGGAAAGCTTTCATCTTCAGCTTTAATTAAATGCCCTAATCATATCTCTCAGTTGCTTAGAAAAAAGAATAAAAATTTTTTAATCAATCAGCTGGAGAACAAAAAAAAAAAAGCTTTAATTTCAGATTTTTTTTTCAATTTTTTTTTGTATGACAACCTATAATAAATTGTATATCGTTGGAAAGCTTTCATCACCAGCTTTAATTAAATGCCCTAATCATATCTCTCAGTTGCTTAGAAAAAAGAAAAAAAAAATTTTTAATCAATCAGCTGCAGAACAAAAAAAAAAGCTTTAATTTCAGATATTTTTTTCAATTTTTTTTTGTATGACAACCTATAATAAATTGTATATCGTTGGAAAGCTTTCATCTTCAGCTTTAATTAAATGCCCTAATCATATCTCTCAGTTGCTTAGAAAAAAGAATAAAAATTTTTTAATCAATCAGCTGCAGAACATAAAAAAAAGCTGGAGAACAAAAAAAAAGCTTCAATTTCAGATATTTTTTTTCAATTTTTTTTTGTATGACAACCTATAATAAATTGTATATCGTTGGAAAGCTTTCATCATCAGCTTTAATTAAATGCCCTAATCATATCTCTCAGTTGCTTAGAAAAAAGAATAAACATTTTTTAATCAATCAGCTGGAGAACAAAAAAAAAAGCTTTAATTTCAGATATTTTTTTCAATTTTTTTTTAAATGACAACCTATAATAAATTGTATATCGTTGGAAAGCTTTCATCTTCAGCTTTAATTAGATGCCCTTATCATATCTCTCAGTTGCTTAGAAAAAAGAATAAAATTTGTTTAATCAATCAGCTGCAGAACAAAAAAAAAAGCTTTAATTTCAGATATTTTTTCAATTTTTTTTTTGTATGACAACCTATAATAAATTGTATATCGTTGGAAAGCTTACATCTTCAGCTTTAATTAAATGCCCTTATCATATCTCTCAGTTGCTTAGAAAAAAAGAATAAAAATTTTTTAAGCAATCAGCTGCAGAACAAAAAAAAAAGCTTTAATTTCAGATATTTTTTTCAATTTTTTTTTGTATGACAACCTATAATAAATTGTATATCGTTGGAAAGCTTTCATCTTCAGCTTTAATTAAATGCCCTAATCATATCTCTCAGTTGCTTAGAAAAAAGAATAAAAATTTTTTAATCAATCAGCTGGAGAACAAAAAAAAAAAAGCTTTAATTTCAGATTTTTTTTTCAATTTTTTTTTGTATGACAACCTATAATAAATTGTATATCGTTGGAAAGCTTTCATCACCAGCTTTAATTAAATGCCCTAATCATATCTCTCAGTTGCTTAGAAAAAAGAAAAAAAAATTTTTTAATCAATCAGCTGCAGAACAAAAAAAAAGCTTTAATTTCAGATATTTTTTTCAATTTTTTTTTGTATGACAACCTATAATAAATTGTATATCGTTGGAAAGCTTTCATCTTCAGCTTTAATTAAATGCCCTAATCATATCTCTCAGTTGCTTAGAAAAAAGAATAAAAATTTTTTAATCAATCAGCTGGAGAACAAAAAAAAAAAAGCTTTAATTTCAGATTTTTTTTTCAATTTTTTTTTGTATGACAACCTATAATAAATTGTATATCGTTGGAAAGCTTTCATCACCAGCTTTAATTAAATGCCCTAATCATATCTCTCAGTTGCTTAGAAAAAAGAAAAAAAAATTTTTTAATCAATCAGCTGCAGAACAAAAAAAAAAGCTTTAATTTCAGATATTTTTTTCAATTTTTTTTTGTATGACAACCTATAATAAATTGTATATCGTTGGAAAGCTTTCATCTTCAGCTTTAATTAAATGCCCTAATCATATCTCTCAGTTGCTTAGAAAAAAGAATAAAAATTTTTTAATCAATCAGCTGCAGAACATAAAAAAAAGCTTTAATTTCAGATATTTTTTTCAATTTTTTTTTGTATGACAACCTATAATAAATTGTATATCGTTGGAAAGCTTACATCATCAGCTTTAATTAAATGCCCTAATCATATCTCTCAGTTGCTTAGAAAAAAGAATAAAAATTTTTTAATCAATCAGCTGCAGAACAAAAAAAAAAGCTTTAATTTCAGATATTTTTTTCAATTTTTTTTTGTATGACAACCTATAATAAATTGTATATCGTTGGAAAGCTTACATCTTCAGCTTTAATTAGATGCCCTAATCATATCTCTCAGTTGCTTAGAAAAAAGAATAAAATTTTTTTAATCAATCAGCTGCAGAACAAAAAAAAAGCTTTAATTTCAGATATTTTTTTCAATTTTTTTTTGTATGACAATCTATAATAAATTGTATATCGTTGGAAAGCTTTCAGCTTCAGCTTTAATTAAATTCCCTATTCATATCTCTCAGTTGCTTAGAAAAAAGAATAAAATTTTTTTAATCAATCAGCTGGAGAACAAAAAAAAAAGCTTTAATTTCAGATATTTTTTTCAATTTTTTTTTGTATGACAACCTATAATAAATTGTATATCGTTGGAAAGCTTTCATCTTCAGCTTTAATTAAATGCCCTAATCATATCTCTCAGTTGCTTAGAAAAAAGAATAAAAATTTTTTAATCAATCAGCTGGAGAACAAAAAAAAAGCTTTAATTTCAGATATTTTTTTCAATTTTTTTTTGTATGACAACCTATAATAAATTGTATATCGTTGGAAAGCTTACATTTTCAGCTTTAATTAGATGCCCTAATCATATCTCTCAATTGCTTAGAAAAAAGAATAAAAATTTTTTAATCAATCAGCTGGAGAACAAAAAAAAAAGCTTTAATTTCAGATATTTTTTTCAATTTTTTTTGTATGACAACCTATAATAAATTGTATATCGTTGGAAAGCTTTCATCTTAAGCTTTAATTAAATGCCCTAATCATATCTCTCAGTTGCTTAGAAAAAAGAATAAAAATTTTTTAATCAATCAGCTGCAGAACAAAAAAAAAAAGCTTTAATTTTAGATATTTTTTTCAATTTTTTTTTGTATGACAACCTATAATAAATTGTATATCGTTGGAAAGCTTTCATCTTCAGCTTTAATTAAATGCCCTAATCATATCTCTCAGTTGCTTAGAAAAAAGAATAAAAATTTTTTAATCAATCAGCTGGAGAACAAAAAAAAAAGCTTTAATTTCAGATATTTTTTCAATTTTTTTTGTATGACAACCTATAATAAATTGTATATCGTTGGAAAGCTTACATCTTCAGCTTTAATTAGATGCCCTAATCATATCTCTCAGTTGCTTAGAAAAAAGAATAAAAATTTTTTAATCAATCAGCTGGAGAACAAAAAAAAAGCTTTAATTTCAGATATTTTTTTCAATTTTTTTTTGTATGACAACCTATAATAAATTGTATATCGTTGGAAAGCTTTCATCTTCAGCTTTAATTAAATGCCCTAATCATATCTCTCAGTTGCTTAGAAAAAAGAATAAAAATTTTTTAATCAATCAGCTGCAGAACAAAAAAAAAAGCTTTAATTTCAGATATTTTTTTCAATTTTTTTTGTATGACAACCTATAATAAATTGTATATCGTTGGAAAGCTTTCATCTTCAGCTTTAATTAAATGCCCTAATCATATCTCTCAGTTGCTTAGAAAAAAGAATTAAAATTTTTTAATCAATCAGCTGTAGAACAAAAAAAAGCTTTAATTTTAGATATTTTTTTCAATTTTTTTTTTGTATGACAACCTATAATAAATTGTATATCGTTGGAAAGCTTTTATCATCAGCTTTAATTAAATACCCTAATCATATCTCTCAGATGCTTAGAAAAAAGAATAAAAATTTTTTAATCAATCAGCTGGAGAACAAAAAAAAAGCTTTAATTTCAGATATTTTTTTCAATTTTTTTTTTGTATGACAACCTATAATAAATTGTATATCGTTGGAAAGCTTTCATCTTCAGCTTTAATTAAATGCCCTAATCATATCTCTCAGTTGCTTAGAAAAAAGAATAAACATTTTTTAATCAATCAGCTGCAGAACAAAAAAAAAAGCTTTAATTTCAGATATTTTTTTCAATTTTTTTTTGTATGACAACCTATAATAAATTGTATATCGTTGGAAAGCTTTCATCTTCAGCTTTAATTAAATGCCCTAATCATATCTCTCAGTTGCTTAGAAAAAAGAATAAAAATTTTTTAATCAATCAGCTGCAGAACATAAAAAAAAGCTGGAGAACAAAAAAAAAGCTTCAATTTCAGATATTTTTTTTCAATTTTTTTTTGTATGACAACCTATAATAAATTGTATATCGTTGGAAAGCTTTCATCATCAGCTTTAATTAAATGCCCTAATCATATCTCTCAGTTGCTTAGAAAAAAGAATAAACATTTTTTAATCAATCAGCTGGAGAACAAAAAAAAAAGCTTTAATTTCAGATATTTTTTTCAATTTTTTTTTAAATGACAACCTATAATAAATTGTATATCGTTGGAAAGCTTTCATCTTCAGCTTTAATTAGATGCCCTTATCATATCTCTCAGTTGCTTAGAAAAAAGAATAAAATTTGTTTAATCAATCAGCTGCAGAACAAAAAAAAAAGCTTTAATTTCAGATATTTTTTCAATTTTTTTTTTGTATGACAACCTATAATAAATTGTATATCGTTGGAAAGCTTACATCTTCAGCTTTAATTAAATGCCCTTATCATATCTCTCAGTTGCTTAGAAAAAAGAATAAAAATTTTTTAAGCAATCAGCTGCAGAACAAAAAAAAAAGCTTTAATTTCAGATATTTTTTTCAATTTTTTTTTGTATGACAACCTATAATAAATTGTATATCGTTGGAAAGCTTTCATCTTCAGCTTTAATTAAATGCCCTAATCATATCTCTCAGTTGCTTAGAAAAAAGAATAAAAATTTTTTAATCAATCAGCTGGAGAACAAAAAAAAAAAAGCTTTAATTTCAGATTTTTTTTTCAATTTTTTTTTGTATGACAACCTATAATAAATTGTATATCGTTGGAAAGCTTTCATCATCAGCTTTAATTAAATGCCCTAATCATATCTCTCAGTTGCTTAGAAAAAAGAAAAAAAAATTTTTTAATCAATCAGCTGCAGAACAAAAAAAAAGCTTTAATTTCAGATATTTTTTTCAATTTTTTTTTGTATGACAACCTATAATAAATTGTATATCGTTGGAAAGCTTTCATCTTCAGCTTTAATTAAATGCCCTAATCATATCTCTCAGTTGCTTAGAAAAAAGAATAAACATTTTTTAATCAATCAGCTGCAGAACAAAAAAAAAAGCTTTAATTTCAGATATTTTTTTCAATTTTTTTTTGTATGACAACCTATAATAAATTGTATATCGTTGGAAAGCTTTCATCTTCAGCTTTAATTAAATGCCCTAATCATATCTCTCAGTTGCTTAGAAAAAAGAATAAAAATTTTTTAATCAATCAGCTGCAGAACATAAAAAAAAGCTGGAGAACAAAAAAAAAGCTTCAATTTCAGATATTTTTTTTCAATTTTTTTTTGTATGACAACCTATAATAAATTGTATATCGTTGGAAAGCTTTCATCATCAGCTTTAATTAAATGCCCTAATCATATCTCTCAGTTGCTTAGAAAAAAGAATAAACATTTTTTAATCAATCAGCTGGAGAACAAAAAAAAAAGCTTTAATTTCAGATATTTTTTTCAATTTTTTTTTAAATGACAACCTATAATAAATTGTATATCGTTGGAAAGCTTTCATCTTCAGCTTTAATTAGATGCCCTTATCATATCTCTCAGTTGCTTAGAAAAAAGAATAAAATTTGTTTAATCAATCAGCTGCAGAACAAAAAAAAAAGCTTTAATTTCAGATATTTTTTCAATTTTTTTTTTGTATGACAACCTATAATAAATTGTATATCGTTGGAAAGCTTACATCTTCAGCTTTAATTAAATGCCCTTATCATATCTCTCAGTTGCTTAGAAAAAAGAATAAAAATTTTTTAAGCAATCAGCTGCAGAACAAAAAAAAAAGCTTTAATTTCAGATATTTTTTTCAATTTTTTTTTGTATGACAACCTATAATAAATTGTATATCGTTGGAAAGCTTTCATCTTCAGCTTTAATTAAATGCCCTAATCATATCTCTCAGTTGCTTAGAAAAAAGAATAAAAATTTTTTAATCAATCAGCTGGAGAACAAAAAAAAAAAAGCTTTAATTTCAGATTTTTTTTTCAATTTTTTTTTGTATGACAACCTATAATAAATTGTATATCGTTGGAAAGCTTTCATCATCAGCTTTAATTAAATGCCCTAATCATATCTCTCAGTTGCTTAGAAAAAAGAAAAAAAAATTTTTTAATCAATCAGCTGCAGAACAAAAAAAAAGCTTTAATTTCAGATATTTTTTTCAATTTTTTTTTGTATGACAACCTATAATAAATTGTATATCGTTGGAAAGCTTTCATCTTCAGCTTTAATTAAATGCCCTAATCATATCTCTCAGTTGCTTAGAAAAAAGAATAAAAATTTTTTAATCAATCAGCTGGAGAACAAAAAAAAAAAAGCTTTAATTTCAGATTTTTTTTTCAATTTTTTTTTGTATGACAACCTATAATAAATTGTATATCGTTGGAAAGCTTTCATCACCAGCTTTAATTAAATGCCCTAATCATATCTCTCAGTTGCTTAGAAAAAAGAAAAAAAAATTTTTTAATCAATCAGCTGCAGAACAAAAAAAAAAGCTTTAATTTCAGATATTTTTTTCAATTTTTTTTTGTATGACAACCTATAATAAATTGTATATCGTTGGAAAGCTTTCATCTTCAGCTTTAATTAAATGCCCTAATCATATCTCTCAGTTGCTTAGAAAAAAGAATAAAATTTTTTTAATCAATCAGCTGGAGAACAAAAAAAAAAGCTTTAATTTCAGATATTTTTTTCAATTTTTTTTTGTATGACAACCTATAATAAATTGTATATCGTTGGAAAGCTTACATCATCAGCTTTAATTAAATGCCCTAATCATATCTCTCAGTTGCTTAGAAAAAAGAATAAAAATTTTTTAATCAATCAGCTGCAGAACAAAAAAAAAAGCTTTAATTTCAGATATTTTTTTCAATTTTTTTTTGTATGACAACCTATAATAAATTGTATATCGTTGGAAAGCTTACATCTTCAGCTTTAATTAGATGCCCTAATCATATCTCTCAGTTGCTTAGAAAAAAGAATAAAATTTTTTTAATCAATCAGCTGCAGAACAAAAAAAAAGCTTTAATTTCAGATATTTTTTTCAATTTTTTTTTGTATGACAATCTATAATAAATTGTATATCGTTGGAAAGCTTTCAGCTTCAGCTTTAATTAAATTCCCTATTCATATCTCTCAGTTGCTTAGAAAAAAGAATAAAATTTTTTTAATCAATCAGCTGGAGAACAAAAAAAAAAGCTTTAATTTCAGATATTTTTTTCAATTTTTTTTTGTATGACAACCTATAATAAATTGTATATCGTTGGAAAGCTTTCATCTTCAGCTTTAATTAAATGCCCTAATCATATCTCTCAGTTGCTTAGAAAAAAGAATAAAAATTTTTTAATCAATCAGCTGGAGAACAAAAAAAAAGCTTTAATTTCAGATATTTTTTTCAATTTTTTTTTGTATGACAACCTATAATAAATTGTATATCGTTGGAAAGCTTACATTTTCAGCTTTAATTAGATGCCCTAATCATATCTCTCAATTGCTTAGAAAAAAGAATAAAAATTTTTTAATCAATCAGCTGGAGAACAAAAAAAAAAGCTTTAATTTCAGATATTTTTTTCAATTTTTTTTGTATGACAACCTATAATAAATTGTATATCGTTGGAAAGCTTTCATCTTAAGCTTTAATTAAATGCCCTAATCATATCTCTCAGTTGCTTAGAAAAAAGAATAAAAATTTTTTAATCAATCAGCTGCAGAACAAAAAAAAAAAGCTTTAATTTTAGATATTTTTTTCAATTTTTTTTTGTATGACAACCTATAATAAATTGTATATCGTTGGAAAGCTTTCATCTTCAGCTTTAATTAAATGCCCTAATCATATCTCTCAGTTGCTTAGAAAAAAGAATAAAAATTTTTTAATCAATCAGCTGGAGAACAAAAAAAAAAGCTTTAATTTCAGATATTTTTTCAATTTTTTTTGTATGACAACCTATAATAAATTGTATATCGTTGGAAAGCTTACATCTTCAGCTTTAATTAGATGCCCTAATCATATCTCTCAGTTGCTTAGAAAAAAGAATAAAAATTTTTTAATCAATCAGCTGGAGAACAAAAAAAAAGCTTTAATTTCAGATATTTTTTTCAATTTTTTTTTGTATGACAACCTATAATAAATTGTATATCGTTGGAAAGCTTTCATCTTCAGCTTTAATTAAATGCCCTAATCATATCTCTCAGTTGCTTAGAAAAAAGAATAAAAATTTTTTAATCAATCAGCTGCAGAACAAAAAAAAAAGCTTTAATTTCAGATATTTTTTTCAATTTTTTTTGTATGACAACCTATAATAAATTGTATATCGTTGGAAAGCTTTCATCTTCAGCTTTAATTAAATGCCCTAATCATATCTCTCAGTTGCTTAGAAAAAAGAATTAAAATTTTTTAATCAATCAGCTGTAGAACAAAAAAAAGCTTTAAATTTAGATATTTTTTTCAATTTTTTTTTTGTATGACAACCTATAATAAATTGTATATCGTTGGAAAGCTTTTATCATCAGCTTTAATTAAATACCCTAATCATATCTCTCAGATGCTTAGAAAAAAGAATAAAAATTTTTTAATCAATCAGCTGGAGAACAAAAAAAAAGCTTTAATTTCAGATATTTTTTTCAATTTTTTTTTTGTATGACAACCTATAATAAATTGTATATCGTTGGAAAGCTTTCATCTTCAGCTTTAATTAAATGCCCTAATCATATCTCTCAGTTGCTTAGAAAAAAGAATAAACATTTTTTAATCAATCAGCTGCAGAACAAAAAAAAAAGCTTTAATTTCAGATATTTTTTTCAATTTTTTTTTGTATGACAACCTATAATAAATTGTATATCGTTGGAAAGCTTTCATCTTCAGCTTTAATTAAATGCCCTAATCATATCTCTCAGTTGCTTAGAAAAAAGAATAAAAATTTTTTAATCAATCAGCTGGAGAACAAAAAAAAAAGCTTTAATTTCAGATATTTTTTTCAATTTTTTTTTGTATGACAACCTATAATAAATTGTATATCGTTGGAAAGCTATCATCTTTAGCTTTAATTAAATGCCCTAATCATATCTCTCAGTTGCTTAGAAAAAAGAATAAAATTTGTTTAATCAATCAGCTGCAGAACAAAAAAAAAAGCTTTAATTTCAGATATTTTTTTCAATTTTTTTTTTGTTGTATGACAACCTATAATAAATTGTATATCGTTGGAAAGCTTTCAGCTTCAGCTTTAATTAAATGCCCTAATCATATCTCTCAGTTGCTTAGAAAAAAGAATAAAAATTTTTTAATCAATCAGCTGCAGAACAAAAAAAAAGCTTTAATTTCAGATATTTTTTTCAATTTTTTTGTATGACAACCTATAATAAATTGTATATCGTTGGAAAGCTTTCATCTTCAGCTTTAATTAAATGCCCTAATCAGATCTCTCAGTTGCTTTGAAAAAAGAATAAAAATTTTTTAATCAATCAGCTGGAGAACAAAAAAAAAGCTTTAATTTCAGATATTTTTTTCAATTTTTTTTTGTATTACAACCTATAATAAATTGTATATCGTTGGAAAGCTTTCATCTTCAGCTTTAATTAAATGCCCTAATCATATCTCTCAGTTGCTTAGAAAAAAGAATAAAAATTTTTTAATCAATCAGCTGGAGAACAAAAAAAAAAGCTTTAATTTCAGATATTTTTTTCAATTTTTTTTTGTATGACAACCTATAATAAATTGTATATCGTTGGAAAGCTTTCATCTTCAGCTTTAATTAAATGCCCTAATCATATCTCTCAGTTGCTTAGAAAAAAGAATAAAATTTTTTTAATCAATCAGCTGGAGAACAAAAAAAAAAGCTTTAATTTCAGATATTTTTTTCAATTTTTTTTTGTATGACAACCTATAATAAATTGTACATCGTTGGAAACCTTACATCTTCAGCTTAAATAAGATGCCCTAATCATATCTCTCAGTTGCTTAGAAAAAAGAATAAAATTTTTTTAATCAATCAGCTGCAGAACAAAAAAAAAGCTTTAATTTCAGATATTTTTTTCAATTTTTTTTTGTATGACAACCTATAATAAATTGTATATCGTTGGAAAGCTTACATCTTCAGCTTTAATTAGATGCCCTAATCATATCTCTCAGTTGCTTAGAAAAAAGAATAAAAATTTTTTAATCAATCAGCTGCAGAACAAAAAAAAAAAGCTTTAATTTTAGATATTTTTTTCAATTTTTTTTTGTATGACAACCTATAATAAATTGTATATCGTTGGAAAGCTTTCATCTTCAGCTTTAATTAAATGCCCTAATCATATCTCTCAGTTGCTTAGAAAAAAGAATAAAAATTTTTTAATCAATCAGCTGGAGAACAAAAAAAAAGCTTTAATTTCAGATATTTTTTTCAGTTTTTTTTTTGTATGACAACCTATAATAAGTTGTATATCGTTGGAAAGCTTACATCTTCAGCTTTAATTAGATGCCCTAATCATATCTCTCAGTTGCTTAGAAAAAAGAATAAAAATTTTTTAATCAATCAGCTGTAGAACAAAAAAAAAGCTTTAATTTCAGATATTTTTTTCAATTTTTTTTTTTGTATGAAAACCTATAATAAATTGTATATCGTTGGAAAGCTTTCATCATCAGCTTTAATTAAATGCCCTAATCATATCTCTCAGTTGCTTAGAAAAAAGAATAAAAATTTTTTAATCAATCAGCTGGAGAACAAAAAAAAAAAGCTTTAATTTCAGATATTTTTTTCAATTTTTTTTTGTATGACAACCTATAATAAATTGTATATCGTTGGAAAGCTTTCATCTTCAGCTTTAATTAAATGCCCTAATCATTTCTCTCAGTTGCTTAGAAAAAAGAATAAAAATTTTTTAATCAATCAGCTGGAGAACAAAAAAAAAAGCTTTAATTTCAGATATTTTTTTCAATTTTTTTTTTGTATGACAACCTATAACAAATTGTATATCGTTGGAAAGCTTACATCTTCAGCTTTAATTAAATGCCCTAATCATATCTCTCAGTTGCTTAGAAAAAAGAATAAAAATTTTTTAATCAATCAGCTGGAGAACAAAAAAAAAGCTTTAATTTCAGATATTTTTTTCAATTTTTTTTTGTATGACAACCTATAATAAATTGTATATAGTTGGAAAGCTTTCATCTTCAGCTTTAATTAAATGCCCTAATCATATCTCTCAGTTGCTTAGAAAAAAGAATAAACATTTTTTAATCAATCAGCTGGAGAACAAAAAAAAAAGCTTTAATTTCAGATATTTTTTTCAATTTTTTTTTGTATGACAACCTATAATAAATTGTATATCGTTGGAAAGCTTTCATCTTCAGCTTTAATTAAATGCCCTAATCATATCTCTCAGTTGCTTAGAAAAAAGAATAAAAATTTTTTAATCAATCAGCTGGAGAACAAAAAAAAAAGCTTTAATTTCAGATATTTTTTTCAATTTTTTTTTGTATTACAACCTATAATAAATTGTATATCGTTGGAAAGCTTCTATCTTCAGCTTTAATTAGATGCCCTAATCATATCTCTCAGTTGCTTAGAAAAAAGAATAAAATTTGTTTAATCAATCAGCTGCAGAACAAAAAAAAAAGGTTTAATTTCAGATATTATTTTCAATTTTTTTTTTGTTGTATGACAACCTATAATAAATTGTATATCGTTGGAAAGCTTTCAGCTTCAGCTTTAATTAAATGCCCTAATCATATCTCTCAGTTGCTTAGAAAAAAGAATAAAAATTTTTTAATCAATCAGCTGCAGAACAAAAAAAAAGCTTTAATTTCAGATATATTTTTCAATTTTTTTTGTATGACAACCTATAATAAATTGTATATCGTTGGAAAGCTTTCATCTTCAGCTTTAATTAAATGCCCTAATCAGATCTCTCAGTTGCTTTGAAAAAAGAATAAAAATTTTTTAATCAATCAGCTGGAGAACAAAAAAAAAGCTTTAATTTCAGATATTTTTTTCAATTTTTTTTTGTATGACAACCTATAATAAATTGTATATCGTTGGAAAGCTTTCATCTTCAGCTTTAATTAAATGCCCTAATCATATCTCTCAGTTGCTTAGAAAAAAGAATAAAAATTTTTTAATCAATCAGCTGGAGAACAAAAAAAAAAGCTTTAATTTCAGATATTTTTTTCAATTTTTTTTTGTATGACAACCTATAATAAATTGTATATCGTTGGAAAGCTTTCATCTTCAGCTTTAATTAAATGCCCTAATCATATCTCTCAGTTGCTTAGAAAAAAGAATAAAATTTTTTTAATCAATCAGCTGGAGAACAAAAAAAAAAGCTTTAATTTCAGATATTTTTTTCAATTTTTTTTTGTATGACAACCTATAATAAATTGTACATCGTTGGAAACCTTACATCTTCAGCTTAAATAAGATGCCCTAATCATATCTCTCAGTTGCTTAGAAAAAAGAATAAAATTTTTTTAATCAATCAGCTGCAGAACAAAAAAAAAGCTTTAATTTCAGATATTTTTTTCAATTTTTTTTTGTATGACAACCTATAATAAATTGTATATCGTTGGAAAGCTTACATCTTCAGCTTTAATTAGATGCCCTAATCATATCTCTCAGTTGCTTAGAAAAAAGAATAAAAATTTTTTAATCAATCAGCTGCAGAACAAAAAAAAAAAGCTTTAATTTTAGATATTTTTTTCAATTTTTTTTTGTATGACAACCTATAATAAATTGTATATCGTTGGAAAGCTTTCATCTTCAGCTTTAATTAAATGCCCTAATCATATCTCTCAGTTGCTTAGAAAAAAGAATAAAAATTTTTTAATCAATCAGCTGGAGAACAAAAAAAAAGCTTTAATTTCAGATATTTTTTTCAATTTTTTTTTTGTATGACAACCTATAATAAGTTGTATATCGTTGGAAAGCTTACATCTTCAGCTTTAATTAGATGCCCTAATCATATCTCTCAGTTGCTTAGAAAAAAGAATAAAATTTTTTTAATCAATCAGCTGTAGAACAAAAAAAAAGCTTTAATTTCAGATATTTTTTTCAATTTTTTTTTTTGTATGAAAACCTATAATAAATTGTATATCGTTGGAAAGCTTTCATCATCAGCTTTAATTAAATGCCCTAATCATATCTCTCAGTTGCTTAGAAAAAAGAATACAAATTTTTTAATCAATCAGCTGGAGAACAAAAAAAAAAAGCTTTAATTTCAGATATTTTTTTCAATTTTTTTTTGTATGACAACCTATAATAAATTGTATATCGTTGGAAAGCTTTCATCTTCAGCTTTAATTAAATGCCCTAATCATATCTCTCAGTTGCTTAGAAAAAAGAATAAAAATTTTTTAATCAATCAGCTGGAGAACAAAAAAAAAAGCTTTAATTTCAGATATTTTTTTCAATTTTTTTTTTGTATGACAACCTATAACAAATTGTATATCGTTGGAAAGCTTACATCTTCAGCTTTAATTAAATGCCCTAATCATATCTCTCAGTTGCTTAGAAAAAAGAATAAAAATTTTTAAATCAATCAGCTGGAGAACAAAAAAAAAAGCTTTAATTTCAGATATTTTTTTCAATTTTTTTTTGTATGACAACCTATAATAAATTGTACATCGTTGGAAACCTTACATCTTCAGCTTAAATAAGATGCCCTAATCATATCTCTCAGTTGCTTAGAAAAAAGAATAAATTTTTTTTAATCAATCAGCTGCAGAACAAAAAAAAAGCTTTAATTTCAGATATTTTTTTCAATTTTTTTTTGTATGACAACCTATAATAAATTGTATATCGTTGGAAAGCTTACATCTTCAGCTTTAATTAGATGCCCTTATCATATCTCTCAGTTGCTTAGAAAAAAGAATACAAATTTTTTAATCAATCAGCTGAAGAACAAAAAAAAAAGCTTTAATTTTAGATATTTTTTTCAATTTTTTTTTGTATGACAACCTATAATAAATTGTATATAGTTGGAAAGCTTTCATCTTCAGCTTTAATTAAATGCCCTAATCATATCTCTCAGTTGCTTAGAAAAAAGAATAAAAATTTTTTAATCAATCAGCTGGAGAACAAAAAAAAAGCTTTAATTTCAGATATTTTTTTCAATTTTTTTTTTTGTATGACAACCTATAATAAGTTGTATATCGTTGGAAAGCTATCATCTTCAGCTTTAATTAAATGCCCTAATCATATCTCTCAGTTGCTTAGAAAAAAGAATAAAAATTTTTTAATCAATCAGCTGCAGAACAAAAAAAAAGCTTTAATTTCAGATATTTTTTTCAATTTTTTTTTTGTATGACAATCTATAATAAATTGTATATCGTTGGAAAGCTTTCAGCTTCAGCTTTAATTAAATGCCCTAATCATATCTCTCAGTTGCTTAGAAAAAAGAATAAAAATTTTTTAATCAATCAGCTGCAGAACAAAAAAAAAAGCTTTAATTTCAGATATTTGTTTCAATTTTTTTTTGTATGACAACCTATAATAAATTGTATATCGTTGGAAAGCTTTCATCTTCAGCTTTAATTAAATGCCCTAATCATATCTCTCAGTTGCTTAGAAAAAAGAATAAAAATTTTTTAATCAATCAGCTGGAGAACAAAAAAAAAAGCTTTAATTTCAGATATTTTTTTCAATTTTTTTTTGTATCACAACCTATAATAAATTGTATATCGTTGGAAAGCTTACATCTTCAGCTTTAATTAGATGCCCTAATCATATCTCTCAGTTGCTTAGAAAAAAGAATAAAAATTTTTTAATCAATCAGCTGTAGAACAAAAAAAAAAGCTTTAATTTCAGATATTTTTTTCAATTTTTTTTTTGTATGACAACCTATAATAAATTGTATATCGTTGGAAAGCTTTCATCATCAGCTTTAATTAAATGCCCTAATCATATCTCTCAGTTGCTTAGAAAAAAGAATAAAAATTTTTTAATCAATCAGCTGGAGAAAAAAAAAAAAGCTTTAATTTCAGATATTTTTTTCAATTTTTTTTTGTATGACAACCTATAATAAATTGTATATCGTTGGAAAGCTTTCATCTTCAGCTTTAATTAAATGCCCTAATCATATCTCTCAAAAGAATAAAAATTTTTTAATCAATCAGCTGGAGAACAAAAAAAAAAGCTTTAATTTCAGATATTTTTTCAATTTTTTTTTGTATGACAACCTATAACAAATTGTATATCGTTGGAAAGCTTACATCTTCAGCTTTAATTAGATGCCCTAATCATATCTCTCAGTTGCTTAGAAAAAAGAATAAAAATTTTTAAATCAATCAGCTGGAGAACAAAAAAAAAAGCTTTAATTTCAGATATTTTTTTCAATTTTTTTTTGTATGACAACCTATAATAAATTGTATATCGTTGGAAAGCTTACATCTTTAGCTTTAATAAAATGCCCTAATCATATCTCTCAGTTGCTTAGAAAAAAGGATAAAATTTTTTTAATCAATCAGCTGGAAAACAAAAAAAAAAGCTTTAATTTCAGATATTTTTTTCCATTTTTTTTTTTGTATGACAACCTATAATAAATTGTACATCGTTGGAAAGCTTACATCTTCAGCTTAAATAAGATGCCCTTATCATATCTCTCAGTTGCTTAGAAAAAAGAATAAATCTTTTTTTAATCAATCAGCTGGAGAACAAAAAAAAAGCTTTAATTTCAGATATTTTTTTCAATTTTTTTTTTTGTATGACAACCTATAACAAATTGTATATCGTTGGAAAGCTTACATCTTCAGCTTTAATAAGATGCCCTAATCATATCTCTCAGTTGCTTAGAAAAAAGAATAAAAATTTTTAAATCAATCAGCTGGAGAACAAAAAAAAAACTTTAATTTCAGATATTTTTTTCAATTTTTTTTTGTATGACAACCTATAATAAATTGAATATCGTTGGAAAGCTTTCATCTTCAGCTTTAATTAAATGCCCTAATCATATCTCTCAGTTGCTTAGAAAAAAGAATAAAAATTTTTTAATCAATCAGCTGGAGAACAAAAAAAAAAGCTTTAATTTCAGATATTTTTTTCAATTCTTTTTTGTATGACAACCTATAATAAATTGTATATCGTTGGAAAGCTTTCATCTTCAGCTTTAATTAAATGCCCTAATCATATCTCTCAGTTGCTTAGAAAAAAGAATAAAATTTTTTTAATCAATCAGCTGGAGAACAAAAAAAAAAGCTTTAATTTCAGATATTTTTTTCAATTTTTTTTTGTATGACAACCTATAATAAATTGTATATCGTTGGAAAGCTTACATCTTCAGCTTTAATTAGATGCCCTAATCATATCTCTCAGTTGCTTAGAAAAAAGAATACAAATTTTTTAATCAATCAGCTGCAGAACAAAAAAAAAAGCTTTAATTTCAGATATTTTTTTCAATTTTTTTTTGTATGACAACCTATAATAAATTGTATATCGTTGGAAAGCTTTCATCTTCAGCTTTAATTAAATGCCCTAATCATATCTCTCAGTTGCTTAGAAAAAAGAATAAAAAAATTTTAATCAATCAGCTGGAGAACAAAAAAAAAGCTTTAATTTCAGATATTTTTTTCAATTTTTTTTTGTATGACAACCTATAATAAATTGTATATCGTTGGAAAGCTTACATCTTCAGCTTAAATAAGATGCCCTAATCATATCTCTCAGTTGCTTAGAAAAAAGAATAAATTTTTTTTAATCAATCAGCTGCAGAACAAAAAAAAAAGCTTTAATTTCAGATATTTTTTTCAATTTTTTTTGTATGACAACCTATAATAAATTGTATATCGTTAAAAAGCTTACATCTTCAGCTTTAATAAGATGCCCTAATCATATCTCTCAGTTGCTTAGAAAAAAGAATAAAAATTTTTTAATCAATCAGCTGCAGAACAAAAAAAAAAGCTTTAATTTCAGATATTTTTTTCAATTTTTTTTTGTATGACAACCTATAATAAAATGTATATCGTTGGAAAGCTTTCATCTTCAGCTTTAATTAAATGCCCTAATCATATCTCTCAGTTGCTTAGAAAAAAGAATAAAATTTTTTTAATCAATCAGCTGGAGAACAAAAAAATAAGCTTTAATTTCAGATATTTTTTTCAATTTTTTTTTTTGTATGACAACCTATAATAAATTGTATATCGTTGGAAAGCTTACATCTTCAGCTTTAATTAGATGCCCTAATCATATCTCTCAGTTGCTTAGAAAAAAGAATAAAAATTTTTTAATCAATCAGCTGGAGAACAAAAAAAAAAGCTTTAATTTCAGATATTTTTTTCAATTCTTTTTTGTATGACAACCTATAATAAATTGTATATCGTTGGAAAGCTTTCATCTTCAGCTTTAATTAAATGCCCTAATCATATCTCTCGGTTGCTTAGAAAAAAGAATAAAATTTTTTTAATCAATCAGCTGGAGAACAAAAAAAAAAAGCTTTAATTTCAGATATTTTTTTCAATTTTTTTTTGTATGACAACCTATAATAAATTGTACATCGTTGGAAAGCTTACATCTTCAGCTTAAATTAGATGCCCTAATCATATCTCTCAGTTGCTTAGAAAAAAGAATAAAATTTTTTTAATCAATCAGCTGCAGAACAAAAAAAAAAGCTTTAATTTCAGATATTTTTTTCAATTTTTTTTTGTATGACAACCTATAATAAATTGTATATCGTTGGAAAGCTTACATCTTCAGCTTTAATTAGATGCCCTAATCATATCTCTCAGTTGCTTAGAAAAAAGAATACAATTTTTTTAATCAATCAGCTGCAGAACAAAAAAAAAAGCTTTAATTTCAGATATTTTTTTTCAATTTTGTTTTGTATGACAACCTATAATAAATTGTATATCGTTGGAAAGCTTTCATCTTCAGCTTTAATTAAATGCCCTAATCATATCTCTCAGTTGCTTAGAAAAAAGAATAAAAAAATTTTAATCAATCAGCTGGAGAACAAAAAAAAAGCTTTAATTTCAGATATTTTTTTCAATTTTTTTTTGTATGACAACCTATAATAAATTGTATATCGTTGGAAAGCTTACATCTTCAGCTATAATAAGATTCCCTAATCATATCTCTCAGTTGCTTAGAAAAAAGAATAAAAATTTTTTCATCAATCAGCTGGAGAACAAAAAAAAAAGCTTTAATTTCAGATATTTTTTTCAATTTTTTTTTGTATGACAACCTATAATAAATTGTATATTGTTGGAAAGTTTACATCTTCAGCTATTATAAGATTCCCTAATCATATCTCTCAGTTGCTTAGAAAAAAGAATAAAATTTTTTTAATCAATCAGCTGGAGAACAAAAAAAAAAGCTTTAATTTCAGATATTTTTTTCAATTTTTTTTTGTATGACAACCTATAATAAATTGTATATCGTTGGAAAGCTTCTATCTTCAGCTTTAATTAAATGCCCTAATCATATCTCTCAGTTGCTTAGAAAAAAGAATAAACATTTTTTAATCAATCAGCTGGAGAACAAAAAAAAAAGCTTTAATTTCAGATATTTTTTTCAATTCTTTTTTGTATGACAACCTATAATAAATTGTATATCGTTGGAAAGCTTTCATCTTCAGCTTTAATTAAATGCCCTAATCATATTTCTCAGTTTGCTTAGAAAAAAGAATAAAATTTTTTTAATCAATCAGCTGGAGAACAAAAAAAAAAAGCTTTAATTTCAGATATTTTTTTCAATTTTTTTTTGTATGACAACCTATAATAAATTGTATATCGTTGGAAAGCTTACATCTTCAGCTTTAATAAAATGCCCTAATCATATCTCTCAGTTGCTTAGAAAAAAGGATAAAATTTTTTTAATCAATCAGCTGGAGAACAAAAAAAAAAAGCTTTAATTTCAGATATTTTTTTCAATTTTTTTTTGTATGACAACCTATAACAAATTGTATATCGTTGGAAAGCTTACATCTTCAGCTTTAATTAAATGCCCTAATCATATCTCTCAGTTGCTTAGAAAAAAGAATAAAAATTTTTTAATCAATCAGCTGGAGAACAAAAAAAAAAGCTTTAATTTCAGATATTTTTTTCAATTCTTTTTTGTATGACAACCTATAATAAATTGTATATCGTTGGAAAGCTTTCATCTTCAGCTTTAATTAAATGCCCTTATCATATCTCTCAGTTGCTTAGAAAAAAGAATAAAATTTTTTTAATCAATCAGCTGGAGAACAAAAAAAAAAGCTTTAATTTCAGATATTTTTTTCAATTTTTTTTTGTATGACAACCTATAATAAATTGTATATCGTTGGAAAGCTTACATCTTCAGCTTTAATTAGATGCTCTAATCATATCTCTCAGTTGCTTAGAAAAAAGAATACAAATTTTTTAATCAATCAGCTGCAGAACAAAAAAAAAAGCTTTAATTTCAGATATTTTTTTCAATTTTTTTTTGTATGACAACCTATAATAAATTGTATATCGTTGGAAAGCTTTCATCTTCAGCTTTAATTAAATGCCCTAATCATATCTCTCAGTTGCTTAGAAAAAAGAATAAAAAAATTTTAATCAATCAGCTGGAGAACAAAAAAAAAGCTTTAATTTCAGATATTTTTTTCAATTTTTTTTGTATGACAACCTATAATAAATTGTATATCGTTGGAAAGCTTACATCTTCAGCTTAAATAAGATGCCCTAATCATATCTCTCAGTTGCTTAGAAAAAAGAATAAATTTTTTTTAATCAATCAGCTGCAGAACAAAAAAAAAAGCTTTAATTTCAGATATTTTTTTCAATTTTTTTTGTATGACAACCTATAATAAATTGTATATCGTTGGAAAGCTTACATCTTCAGCTTTAATAAGATGCCCTAATCATATCTCTCAGTTGCTTAGAAAAAAGAATAAAAATTTTTTAATCAATCAGCTGCAGAACAAAAAAAAAAGCTTTAATTTCAGATATTTTTTTCAATTTTTTTTTGTATGACAACCTATAATAAAATGTATATCGTTGGAAAGCTTTCATCTTCAGCTTTAATTAAATGCCCTAATCATATCTCTCAGTTGCTTAGAAAAAAGAATAAAATTTTTTTAATCAATCAGCTGGAGAACAAAAAAATAAGCTTTAATTTCAGATATTTTTTTCAATTTTTTTTTTTGTATGACAACCTATAATAAATTGTATATCGTTGGAAAGCTTACATCTTCAGCTTTAATTAGATGCCCTAATCATATCTCTCAGTTGCTTAGAAAAAAGAATAAAAATTTTTTAATCAATCAGCTGGAGAACAAAAAAAAAAGCTTTAATTTCAGATATTTTTTTCAATTCTTTTTTGTATGACAACCTATAATAAATTGTATATCGTTGGAAAGCTTTCATCTTCAGCTTTAATTAAATGCCCTAATCATATCTCTCGGTTGCTTAGAAAAAAGAATAAAATTTTTTTAATCAATCAGCTGGAGAACAAAAAAAAAAAGCTTTAATTTCAGATATTTTTTTCAATTTTTTTTTGTATGACAACCTATAATAAATTGTACATCGTTGGAAAGCTTACATCTTCAGCTTAAATTAGATGCCCTAATCATATCTCTCAGTTGCTTAGAAAAAAGAATAAAATTTTTTTAATCAATCAGCTGCAGAACAAAAAAAAAAGCTTTAATTTCAGATATTTTTTTCAATTTTTTTTTGTATGACAACCTATAATAAATTGTATATCGTTGGAAAGCTTACATCTTCAGCTTTAATTAGATGCCCTAATCATATCTCTCAGTTGCTTAGAAAAAAGAATACAATTTTTTTAATCAATCAGCTGCAGAACAAAAAAAAAAGCTTTAATTTCAGATATTTTTTTTCAATTTTGTTTTGTATGACAACCTATAATAAATTGTATATCGTTGGAAAGCTTTCATCTTCAGCTTTAATTAAATGCCCTAATCATATCTCTCAGTTGCTTAGAAAAAAGAATAAAAAAATTTTAATCAATCAGCTGGAGAACAAAAAAAAAGCTTTAATTTCAGATATTTTGTTCAATTTTTTTTTGTATGACAACCTATAATAAATTGTATATCGTTGGAAAGCTTACATCTTCAGCTATAATAAGATTCCCTAATCATATCTCTCAGTTGCTTAGAAAAAAGAATAAAAATTTTTTCATCAATCAGCTGCAGAACAAAAAAAAAAGCTTTAATTTCAGATATTTTTTTCAATTTTTTTTTGTATGACAACCTATAATAAATTGTATATTGTTGGAAAGTTTACATCTTCAGCTATTATAAGATTCCCTAATCATATCTCTCAGTTGCTTAGAAAAAAGAATAAAAATTTTTTAATCAATCAGCTGCAGAACAAAAAAAAAAGCTTTAATTTCAGATATTTTTTTCAATTTTTTTTTGTATGACAACCTATAATAAATTGTATATCGTTGGAAAGCTTCTATCTTCAGCTTTAATTAAATGCCCTAATCATATCTCTCAGTTGCTTAGAAAAAAGAATAAACATTTTTTAATCAATCAGCTGGAGAACAAAAAAAAAGCTTTAATTTCAGATATTTTTTTCAATTCTTTTTTGTATGACAACCTATAATAAATTGTATATCGTTGGAAAGCTTTCATCTTCAGCTTTAATTAAATGCCCTAATCATATTTCTCAGTTTGCTTAGAAAAAAGAATAAAATTTTTTTAATCAATCAGCTGGAGAACAAAAAAAAAAAGCTTTAATTTCAGATATTTTTTTCAATTTTTTTTTGTATGACAACCTATAATAAATTGTATATCGTTGGAAAGCTTACATCTTCAGCTTTAATAAAATGCCCTAATCATATCTCTCAGTTGCTTAGAAAAAAGGATAAAATTTTTTTAATCAATCAGCTGGAGAACAAAAAAAAAAAGCTTTAATTTCAGATATTTTTTTCAATTTTTTTTTGTATGACAACCTATAATAAATTGTACATCGTTGGAAAGCTTACATCTTCAGCTTAAATTAAATGCCCTAATCATATCTCTCAGTTGCTTAGAAAAAAGAATAAATCTTTTTTTAATCAATCAGCTGGAGAACAAAAAAAAAGCTTTAATTTCAGATATTTTTTTCAATTTTTTTTTTGTATGACAACCTATAACAAATTGTATATCGTTGGAAAGCTTACATCTTCAGCTTTAATAAGATGCCCTAATCATATCTCTCAGTTGCTTAGAAAAAAGAATAAAAATTTTTAAATCAATCAGCTGGAGAACAAAAAAAAAACTTTAATTTCAGATATTTTTTTCAATTTTTTTTTTGTATGACAACCTATAATAAATTGAATATCGTTGGAAAGCTTTCATCTTCAGCTTTAATTAAATGCCCTAATCATATCTCTCAGTTGCTTAGAAAAAAGAATAAAAATTTTTTAATCAATCAGCTGGAGAACAAAAAAAAAAGCTTTAATTTCAGATATTTTTTTCAATTCTTTTTTGTATGACAACCTATAATAAATTGTATATCGTTGGAAAGCTTTCATCTTCAGCTTTAATTAAATGCCCTTATCATATCTCTCAGTTGCTTAGAAAAAAGAATAAAATTTTTTTAATCAATCAGCTGCAGAACAAAAAAAAAAGCTTTAATTTCAGATATTTTTTTAAATTTTTTTTTTATGACAACCTATAATAAATTGTATATCGTTGGAAAGCTTACATCTTCAGCTTTAATTAGATGCCCTAATCATATCTCTCAGTTGCTTAGAAAAAAGAATACAAATTTTTTAATCAATCAGCTGCAGAACAAAAAAAAAAGCTTTAATTTCAGATATTTTTTTCAATTTTTTTTTGTATGACAACCTATAATAAATTGTATATCGTTGGAAAGCTTTCATCTTCAGCTTTAATTAGATGCCCTAATCATATCTCTCAGTTGCTTAGAAAAAAGAATAAAAAAATTTTAATCAATCAGCTGGAGAACAAAAAAAAAGCTTTAATTTCAGATATTTTTTTCAATTTTTTTTTGTATGACAACCTATAATAAATTGTATATCGTTGGAAAGCTTACATCTTCAGCTTAAATAAGATGCCCTAATCATATCTCTCAGTTGCTTAGAAAAAAGAATAAATTTTTTTTAATCAATCAGCTGCAGAACAAAAAAAAAAGCTTTAATTTCAGATATTTTTTTCAATTTTTTTTGTATGACAACCTATAATAAATTGTATATCGTTGGAAAGCTTACATCTTCAGCTTTAATAAGATGCCCTAATCATATCTCTCAGTTGCTTAGAAAAAAGAATAAAAATTTTTTAATCAATCAGCTGCAGAACAAAAAAAAAAGCTTTAATTTCAGATATTTTTTTCAATTTTTTTTTGTATGACAACCTATAATAAAATGTATATCGTTGGAAAGCTTTCATCTTCAGCTTTAATTAAATGCCCTAATCATATCTCTCAGTTGCTTAGAAAAAAGAATAAAATTTTTTTAATCAATCAGCTGGAGAACAAAAAAATAAGCTTTAATTTCAGATATTTTTTTCAATTTTTTTTTTTGACAACCTATAATAAATTGTATATCGTTGGAAAGCTTACATCTTCAGCTTTAATTAGATGCCCTAATCATATCTCTCAGTTGCTTAGAAAAAAGAATAAAAATTTTTTAATCAATCAACTGGAGAACAAAAAAAAAAGCTTTAATTTCAGATATTTTTTTCAATTTTTTTTTGTATAACAACCTATAATAAATTGTATATCGTTGGAAAGCTTTCATCTTCAGCTTTAATTAAATGCCCTAATCATATCTCTCGGTTGCTTAGAAAAAAGAATAAAATTTTTTTAATCAATCAGCTGGAGAACAAAAAAAAAAGCTTTAATTTCAGATATTTTTTTCAATTTTTTTTTGTATGACAACCTATAATAAATTGTACATCGTTGGAAAGCTTACATCTTCAGCTTAAATTAGATGCCCTAATCATATCTCTCAGTTGCTTAGAAAAAAGAATAAAATTTTTTTAATCAATCAGCTGCAGAACAAAAAAAAAAGCTTTAATTTCAGATATTTTTTTCAATTTTTTTTTGTATGACAACCTATAATAAATTGTATATCGTTGGAAAGCTTACATCTTCAGCTTTAATTAGATGCCCTAATCATATCTCTCAGTTGCTTAGAAAAAAGAATACAATTTTTTTAATCAATCAGCTGCAGAACAAAAAAAAAGCTTTAATTTCAGATATTTTTTTTCAATTTTGTTTTGTATGACAACCTATAATAAATTGTATATCGTTGGAAAGCTTTCATCTTCAGCTTTAATTAAATGCCCTAATCATATCTCTCAGTTGCTTAGAAAAAAGAATAAAAAAATTTTAATCAATCAGCTGGAGAACAAAAAAAAAGCTTTAATTTCAGATATTTTTTTCAATTTTTTTTTGTATGACAACCTATAATAAATTGTATATCGTTGGAAAGCTTACATCTTCAGCTATAATAAGATTCCCTAATCATATCTCTCAGTTGCTTAGAAAAAAGAATAAAATTTTTTTCATCAATCAGCTGGAGAACAAAAAAAAAAGCTTTAATTTCAGATATTTTTTTCAATTTTTTTTTGTATGACAACCTATAATAAATTGTATATTGTTGGAAAGTTTACATCTTCAGCTATTATAAGATTCCCTAATCATATCTCTCAGTTGCTTAGAAAAAAGAATAAAATTTTTTTAATCAATCAGCTGGAGAACAAAAAAAAAAGCTTTAATTTCAGATATTTTTTTCAATTTTTTTTTTGTATGACAACCTATAATAAATTGTACATCGTTGGAAAGCTTACATCTTCAGCTTGAATTAGATGCCCTAATCATATCTCTCAGTTGCTTAGAAAAAAGAATAAACATTTTTTAATCAATCAGCTGGAGAACAAAAAAAAAAGATTTAATTTCAGATATTTTTTTCAATTTTTTTTTGTATGACAACCTATAATAAAATGTATATCGTTGGAAAGCTTTCATCTTCAGCTTTAATTAAATGCCCTAATCATATCTCTCAGTTGCTTAGAAAAAAGAATAAAATTTTTTTAATCAATCAGCTGGAGAACAAAAAATAAGCTTTAATTTCAGATATTTTTTTCAATTTTTTTTTGTATGAAAACCTATAATAAATTGTATATCGTTGGAAAGCTTTCATCGTCAGCTTTAATTAAATGCCCTAATCATATCTCTCAGTTGCTTAGAAGAAATAAAAAAAATTTTAATCAATCAGCTGGAGAACAAAAAAAAAGCTTTAATTTTAGATATTTTTTTCAATTTTTTTTTGTATGACAACCTATAATAAATTGTATATCGTTGGAAAGCTTTCATCTTCAGCTTTAATTAAATGTCCTAATCATATCTCTCAGTTGCTTAGAAAAAAGAATAAACATTTTTTAATCAACCAGCCGGAGAACAAAAAAAAGCTTTAATTTCAGATATTTTTTCAATTTTTTTTTTGTATGACAACCTATAATAAATTGTATATCGTTGGAAAGCTAACATCTTCAGCTTTAATTAAATGCCCTAATCATATCTCTCAGTTGCTTAGAAAAAAGAATAAAATTTTTTTAATCAATCAGCTGGAGAACAAAAAAAAAAGCTTTAATTTCAGATATTTTTTTCAATTTTTTTTTGTATGACAACCTATAATAAATTGTACATCGTTGGAAAGCTTACATCTTCAGCTTAAATTAGATGCCCTAATCATATCTCTCAGTTGCTTAGAAAAAAGAATAAAATTTTTTTAATCAATCAGCTGCAGAACAAAAAAAAAAAGCTTTAATTTCAGATATTTTTTTCAATTTTTTTTTGTATGACAACCTATAATAAATTGTATATCGTTGGAAAGCTTACATCTTCAGCTTTAATGAGATGCCCTAATCATGTCTCTCAGTTGCTAAGAAAAAAGAATACAAATTTTTTAATCAATCAGCTGCAGAACAAAAAAAAAGCTTTAATTTCAGATATTTTTTTCAATTTTTTTTTGTATGACAACCTATAATAAATTGTATATCGTTGGAAAGCTTTCATCTTCAGCTTTGATTGAATGCCCTATTCATATCTCTCAGTTGCTTAGAAAAAAGAATAAAAAATTTTTAATCAATCAGCTGGAGAACAAAAAAAAAGCTTTAATTTCAGATATTTTTTTCAATTTTTTTTTGTATGACAACCTATAATAAATTGTACATCGTTGGAAAGCTTACATCTTCAGCTTAAATTAAATGCCCTAATCATATCTCTCAGTTGCTTAGAAAAAAGAATAAAATTTTTTTAATCAATCAGCTGCAGAACAAAAAAAAAAAAAGCTTTAATTTCAGATATTTTTTTCATTTTTTTTTTGTATGACAACCTATAATAAATTGTATATCGTTGGAAAGCTTACATCTTCAGCTTTAATTAAATGCCCTAATCATATCTCTCAGTTGCTTAGAAAAAAGAATACAAATTTTTTAATCAATCAGCTGCAGAACAAAAAAAAAGCTTTAATTTCAGATATTTTTTTCAATTTTTTTTTGTATGACAACCTATAATAAATTGTATATCGTTGGAAAGCTAACATCTTCAGCTTTAATTAAATGCCCTATTCATATCTCTCAGTTGCTTAGAAAAAAGAATAAAAAAATTTTAATCAATCAGCTGGAGAACAAAAAAAAAAGCTTTAATTTCAGATATTTTTTTAAATTTTTTTTTGTATGACAACCTATAATAAATTGTATATCGTTGGAAAGCTTACATCTTCAGCTTTAATAAGATTCCCTAATCATATCTCTCAGTTGCTTAGAAAAAAGAATAAAAATTTTTTAATCAATCAGCTGGAGAATATTTTTTTCAATTTTTTTTTGTATGACAACCTATAATAAATTGTATATCGTTGGAAAGCTTTCATCTTCAGCTTAAATTAAATGCCCTAATCATATCTCTCAGTTGCTTAGAAAAAAGAATAAAATTTTTTTTAATCAATCAGCTGGAGAACAAAAAAAAGCTTTAATTTCAGATATTTTTTTCAATTTTTTTTTGTATGACAACCTATAATAAATTGTATATCGTTGGAAAGCTTTCATCTTCAGCTTTAATTAAATGCCCTTATCAAATCTCTCAGTTGCTTAGAAAAAAGAATACAATTTTTTTAATCAATCAGCTGGAGAACAAAAAAAAAAAACTTTAATTTCAGATATTTTTTTCAATTTTTTTTTGTATGACAACCTATAATAAATTGTACATCGTTGGAAAGCTTACATCTTCAGCTTAAATTAGATGCCCTAATCATATCTCTCAGTTGCTTAGAAAAAAGAATAAAATTTTTTTAATCAATCAGCTGCAGAACAAAAAAAAAAGCTTTAATTTCAGATATTTTTTTCATTTTTTTTTTGTATGACAACCTATAATAAATTGTATATCGTTGGAAAGCTTACATCTTCAGCTTTAATTAAATGCCCTAATCATATCTCTCAGTTGCTTAGAAAAAAGAATACAAATTTTTTAATCAATCAGCTGCAGAACAAAAAAAAAAGCTTTAATTTCAGATATTTTTTTAAATTTTTTTTTGTATGACAACCTATAATAAATTGTATATCGTTGGAAAGCTTACATCTTCAGCTTTAATAAGATTCCCTAATCATATCTCTCAGTTGCTTAGAAAAAAGAATAAAAATTTTTTAATCAATCAGCTGGAGAATATTTTTTTCAATTTTTTTTTGTATGACAACCTATAATAAATTGTATTTCGTTGGAAAGCTTTCATCTTCAGCTTAAATTAAATGCCCTAATCATATCTCTCAGTTGCTTAGAAAAAAGAATAAAATTTTTTTTAATCAATCAGCTGGAGAACAAAAAAAAAGCTTTAATTTCAGATATTTTTTTAAATTTTTTTTTGTATGACAACCTATAATAAATTGTATATCGTTGGAAAGCTTACATCTTCAGCTTTAATTCGATGCCCCAATCATATCTCTCAGTTGCTTAGAAAAAAGAATACAAATTTTTTAATCAATCAGCTGGAGAATATTTTTTTCAATTTTTTTTTGTATGACAACCTATAATAAATTGTATATCGTTGGAAAGCTTTCATCTTCAGCTTAAATTAAATGCCCTAATCATATCTCTCAGTTGCTTAGAAAAAAGAATAAAATTTTTTTTAATCAATCAGCTGGAGAACAAAAAAAAGCTTTAATTTCAGATATTTTTTTCAATTTTTTTGTATGACAACCTATAATAAATTGTATATCGTTGGAAAGCTTACATCTTCAGATTTAATTAGATGCCCTAATCATATCTCTCAGTTGCTTAGAAAAAAGAATAAAAAATTTTTAATCAATCAGCTGGAGAACAAAAAAAAAAGCTTTAATTTCAGATATTTTTTTCAATTTTTTTTTGTATGACAACCTATAATAAATTGTATATCGTTGGAAAGCTTTCATCTTCAGCTTTAATTAAATGCCCTAATCATATCTCTCAGTTGTTTAGAAAAAAGAATAAAAATTTTTTAATCAATCAGCTGGAGAACAAAAAAATAAGCTTTAATTTCAGATATTTTTTTCAATTTTTTTTTTGTAAGACAACCTATAATAAATTGTATATCGTTGGAAAGCTTACATCTTCAGCTTTAATTAGATGCCCTAATCATATCTCTCAGTTGCTTAGAAAAAAGAATAAAAATTTTTTAATCAATCAGCTGGAGAACAAAAAAAAAAGCTTTAATTTTAGATATTTTTTTCAATTTTTTTTTGTATGACAACCTATAATAAATTGTATATCGTTGGAAAGCTTTCATCTTCAGCTTTAATTAAATGCCCTAATCATATCTCTCAGTTGCTTAGAAAAAAGAATAAAAATTTTTTAATCGATCAGCTGCAGAACAAAAAAAAAAGCTTTAATTTAAGATATTTTTTTCAATTTTTTTTTGTATGACAACCTATAATAAATTGTATATCATTGGAAAGCTTTCATCTTCAGCTTTAATTAAATGGCCTAATCATATCTCTCAGTTGCTTAGAAAAAAGAATAAAATTTTTTTAATCAATCAGCTGGATAACAAAAAAAAAAGCTTTAATTTCAGATATTTTTTTCAATTTTTTTTTGTATGACAACCTATAATAAATTGTATATCGTTGGAAAGCTTACATCTTCAGCTTTAATAAGATGCCCTAATCATATCTCTCAGTTGCTTAGAAAAAAGAAAAAAATTTTTTTAATCAATCAGCTGCAGAACAAAAAAAAAGCTTTAATTTCAGATATTTTTTTCAATTTTTTTTTGTATGACAACCTATAATAAATTGTACATCGTTGGAAAGCTTACATCTTCAGCTTTAATTAAATGCCCTAATCATATCTCTCAGTTGCTTAGAAAAAAGAATACAAATTTTTTAATCAATCAGCTGGAGAACAAAAAAAAAAGCTTTAATTTCAGATATTTTTTTCAATTTTTTTTTGTATGACAACCTATAATAAATTGTATATCGTTGGAAAGCTTACATCTTCAGCTTTAATTAGATGCCCTAATCATATCTCTCAGTTGCTTAGAAAAAAGAATAAAATTTTTTTAATCAATCAGCTGCAGAACAAAAAAAAAAGCTTTAATTTCAGATATTTTTTTCAATTTTTTTTTGTATGACAATCTATAATAAATTGTATATCGTTGGAAAGCTTTCATCTTCAGATTTAATTAAATGCCCTAATCATATCTCTCAGTTGCTTAGAAAAAAGAATAAAAATTTTTCAATCAATCAGCTGCAGAACAAAAAAAAAGCTTTAATTTCAGATATTTTTTTCAATTTTTTTTTTGTATGACAACCTATAATAAATTGTATATCGTTGGAAAGCTTACATCTTCAGCTTAAATTAGATGCCCTAATCATATCTCTCAGTTGCTTAGAAAAAAGAATAAAAATTTTTTAATCAATCAGCTGGAGAACAAAAAAAAAGCTTTAATTTCAGATATTTTTTTCAATTTTTTTTGTATGACAACCTATAATAAATTGTATATCGTTGGAAAGCTTACATCTTCAGCTTTAATTAGATGCCCTTATCATATCTCTCAGTTGCTTAGAAAAAAGAATAAAAATTTTTCAATCAATCAGCTGCAGAACAAAAAAAAAAGCTTTAATTTCAGATATTTTTTTCAATTTTTTTGTTGTATGACAACCTATAATAAATTGTATATCGTTGGAAAGCTTTCATCTTCAGCTTTAATTAAATGCCCTTATCATATCTCTCAGTTGCTTAGAAAAAAGAATAAAAATTTTTTAATCAATCAGCTGCAGAACAAAAAAAAAAGCTTTAATTTCAGATATTTTTTTCACTTTTTTTTTGTATGACAACCTATAATAAATTGTATATCGTTGGAAAGCTTTCATCTTCAGCTTTAATTAAATGCCCTAATCATATCTCTCAGTTTTTTTAATCAATCAGCTAGAGAACAAAAAAAAAAGCTTTAATTTCAGATATTTTTTTCAATTTTTTTTGTATGACAACCTATAATAAATTGTACATCGTTGGAAACCTTATATCTTCAGCTTAAATAAGATGCCGTAATCATATCTCTCAGTTGCTTAGAAAAAAGAATTAAAATTTTTTAATCAATCAGCTGGAGAACAAAAAAAAAAGCTTTAATTTCAGATATTTTTTCAATTTTTTTTGTATGACAACCTATAATAAATTGTATATCGTTGGAAAGCTTACATCTTCAGCTTTAATTAAATGCCCTAATCATATCTCTCAGTTGCTTAGAAAAAAGAATTAAAATTTTTTAATCAATCAGCTGCAGAACAAAAAAAAAGCTTTAATTTCAGATATTTTTTTCAATTTTTTTTTGTATGACAACCTATAATAAATTGTATATCGTTGGAAAGCTTTCATCTTCAGCTTTAATTAAATGCCCTAATCATATCTCTCAGTTGCTTAGAAAAAAGAATTAAAATTTTTTAATCAATCAGCTGGAGAACAAAAAAAAAAGCTTTAATTTCAGATATTTTTTCAATTTTTTTTTGTATGACAACCTATAATAAATTGTATATCGTTGGAAAGCTAACATCTTCAGCTTTTATTAGATGCCCTAATCATATCTCTCAGTTGCTTAGAAAAAAGAAAACAAATTTTTTAATCAATCAGCTGCAGAACAAAAAAAAAGCTTTAATTTCAGATATTTTTTTCAATTTTTTTTTGTATGACAACCTATAATAAATTGTATATTGTTGGAAAGCTTTCATCTTCAGCTTTAATTAAATGCCCTATTCATATCTCTCAGTTGCTTAGAAAAAAGAATAAAAAATTTTTAATCAATCAGCTGGAGAACAAAAAAAAAAGCTTTAATTTCAGATATTTTTTTCAATTTTTTTTTGTATGACAACCTATAATAAATTGTATATCGTTGGAAAGCTTTCATCTTCAGCTTTAATTAAATGTCCTAATCATATCTCTCAGTTGCTTAGAAAAAAGAATAAAAATTTTTTTAATCAATCAGCTGGAGAACAAAAAAAAAGCTTTAATTTCAGATATTTTTTTCAATTTTTTTTTGTATGACAACCTATAATAAATTGTATATCGTTGGAAAGCTTTCATCTTCAGCTTTAATTAAATGCCCTAATCATATCTCTCAGTTGCTTAGAAAAAAGAATAAAATTTTTTTAATCAATCAGCTGGAGAACAAAAAAAAAAAAAACTTTAATTTCAGATATTTTTTTCAATTTTTTTTTTGTATGACAACCTATAATAAATTGTATATTGTTGGAAAGCTTTCATCTTCAGCTTTAATTAAATGACCTATTCATATCTCTCAGTTGCTTAGAAAAAAGAATAAAATTTTTTAATCAATCAGCTGCAGAACAAAAAAAAAGCTTTAATTTCAGATATTATTTTCAATTTTTTTTGTATGACAACCTATAATAAATTGTATATTGTTGGAAAGCTTTCATCTTCAGCTTTAATTAAATGCCCTATTCATATCTTTCAGTTGCTTAGAAAAAAGAATAAAAAAATGTTTAATCAATCAGCTGGAGAACAAAAAAAAAAACTTTAATTTCAGATATTTTTTTCAATTTTTTTTTGTATGACAACCTATAATAAATTGTATATCGTTGGAAAGCTTTCATCTTCAGCTTTAATTAAATGCCCTAATCATATCTCTCAGTTGCTTAGAAAAAAGAATAAAAATTTTTTTAATCAATCAGCTGGAGAACAAAAAAAAAGCTTTAATTTCAGATATTTTTTTCAATTTTTTTTTGTATGACAACCTATAATAAATTGTATATCGTTGGAAAGCTTTCATCTTCAGCTTTAATTAAATGCCCTAATCATATCTCTCAGTTGCTTAGAAAAAAGAATAAAATTTTTTTAATCAATCAGCTGGAGAACAAAAAAAAAAAGCTTTAATTTCAGATATTTTTTTCAATTTTTTTTTGTATGACAACCTATAATAAATTGTATATTGTTGGAAAGCTTTCATCTTCAGCTTTAATTAAATGACCTATTCATATCTCTCAGTTGCTTAGAAAAAAGAATAAAATTTTTTTAATCAATCAGCTGGAGAACAAAAAAAAAAGCTTTAATTTCAGATATTTTTTTCAATTTTTTTTTGTATGACAACCTATAATAAATTGTATATCGTTGGAAAGCTTTCATCTTCAGCTTTAATTAAATGCCCTAATCATATCTCTCAGTTGCTTAGAAAAAAGAATAAAAATTTTTTTAATCAATCAGCTGGAGAACAAAAAAAAAGCTTTAATTTCAGATATTTTTTTCAATTTTTTTTTGTATGACAACCTATAATAAATTGTACATCGTTGGAAAGCTTACATCTTCAGCTTAAATAAGATGCCCTAATCATATCTCTCAGTTACTTAGAAAAAAGAATAAAATTTTTTTAATCAATCAGCTGCAGAACAAAAAAAAAAGCTTTAATTTCAGATATTTTTTTCAATTTTTTTTGTATGACAACCTATAATAAATTGAATATAAGTTCAAGTGACCTCAACTTGAACTTATATTGAATTATATTCAATCACTCCACTTAAAATAAAAATAATTTTAATAATTTTTTATTAGTTTTGCTATTTTTTTTTCTTCGTTATAATAAATTGTATATCGTTGGAAAGCTTACATCTTCAGCTTTAATTAGATGCCCTAATCATATCTCTCAGTTGCTGAGAAAAAAGAATAAAAATTTTTAATCAATCAGCTGGAGAACAAAAAAAAAAGCTTTAATTTCAGATATTTTTTTCAATTTTTTTTTTGTATGACAACCTATAATAAATTGTATATCGTTGGAAAGCTTTCATCTTCAGCTTTAATTAAATGCCCTAATCATATCTCTCAGTTGCTTAGAAAAAAGAATAAAAATTTTTTAATCAATCAGCTGGAGAACAAAAAAATAAGCTTTAATTTCAGATATTTTTCTCAATTTTTTTTTTGTATGACAACCTATAATAAATTGTATATCGTTGGAAAGCTTACATCTTCAGCTTTAATTAGATGCCCTAATCATATCTCTCAGTTGCTTAGAAAAAAGAATAAAAATTTTTTAATCAATCAGCTGGAGAACAAAAAAAAAAGCTTTAATTTCAGATATTTTTTTCAATTTTTTTTTGTATGACAACCTATAATAAATTGTATATCGTTGGAAAGCTTTCATCTTCAGCTTTAATTAAATGCCCTAATCATATCTCTCAGTTGCTTAGAAAAAAGAATAAAATTTTTTTAATCAATCAGCTGGATAACAAAAAAAAAAGCTTTAATTTCAGATATTTTTTTCAATTTTTTTTTGTATGACAACCTATAATAAATTGTATATCGTTGGAAAGCTTACATCTTCAGCTTTAATAAGATGCCCTAATCATATCTCTCAGTTGCTTAGAAAAAAGAATAAATTTTTTTTAATCAATCAGCTGGAGAACAAAAAAAAAAGCTTTAATTTCAGATATTTTTTTCAATTTTTTTTTGTATGACAACCTATAATAAATTGTATATCGTTGGAAAGCTTTCATCTTCAGCTTTAATTAAATGCCCTAATCATATCTCTCAGTTGCTTAGAAAAAAGAATAAATTTTTTTTAATCAATCAGCTGGAGAACAAAAAAAAAAGCTTTAATTTCAGATATTTTTTTCAATTTTTTTTTGTATGACAACCTATAATAAATTGTACATCGTTGGAAGGCTTACATCTTCAGCTTTAATAAGATGCCCTAATCATATCTCTCAGTTGCTTAGAAAAAAGAAAAAAATTTTTTTAATCAATCAGCTGCAGAACAAAAAAAAAAGCTTTAATTTCAGATATTTTTTTCAATTTTTTTTTGTATGACAACCTATAATAAATTGTACATCGTTGGAAAGCTTACATCTTCAGCTTTAATTAAATGCCCTAATCATATCTCTCAGTTGCTTAGAAAAAAGAATAAAAATTTTTTAATCAATCAGCTGCAGAACAAAAAAAAAAGCTTTAATTTCAGATATTTTTTTCAATTTTTTTTTGTATGACAACCTATAATAAATTGTATATCGTTGGAAAGCTTACATCTTCAGCTTTAATTAGATGCCCTAATCATATCTCTCAGTTGCTTCGAAAAAAGAATAAAATTTTTTTAATCAATCAGCTGCAGAACAAAAAAAAAGCTTTAATTTCAGATATTTTTTTCAATTTTTTTTTGTATGACAATCTATAATAAATTGTATATCGTTGGAAAGCTTTCATCTTCAGCTTTAATTAAATGCCCTAATCATATCTCTCAGTTGCTTAGAAAAAAGAATAAAAATTTTTTAATCAATCAGCTGCAGAACAAAAAAAAAGCTTTAATTTCAGATATTTTTTTCAATTTTTTTTTGTATGACAACCTATAATAAATTGTATATCGTTGGAAAGCTTTCATCTTCAGCTTTAATTAAATGCTCTAATCATATCTCTCAGTTGCTTAGAAAAAAGAATAAAATTTTTTTAATCAATCAGCTGGAGAACAAAAAAAAAAGCTTTAATTTCAGATATTTTTTTCAATTTTTTTTTGTATGACAACCTATAATAAATTGTATATCCTTGGAAAGCTTACATCTTCAGTTTTAATTAGATGCCCTAATCATATCTCTCCGTTGCTTAGAAAAAAGAATAAAAATTTTTTAATCAATCAGCTGGAGAACAAAAAAAAGCTTTAATTTCAGATATTTTTTTCAATTTTTTTTGTATGACAACCTATAATAAATTGTATATCGTTGGAAAGCTTTCATCTTCAGCTTTAATTAAATGCCCTAACCATATCTCTCAGTTGCTTAGAAAAAAGAATAAAAATTTTTTAATCAATCAGCTGCAGAACAAAAAAAAAGCTTTAATTTCAGATATTTTTTTCAATTTTTTTTTGTATGACAACCTATAATAAATTGTATATCGTTGGAAAGCTTTCATCTTCAGCTTTAATTAAATGCCCTAATCATATCTCTCAGTTGCTTAGAAAAAAGAATAAAAATTTTTTAATCAATCAGCTGGAGAACAAAAAAAAAAGCTTTAATTTCAGATATTTTTTTCAATTTTTTTTTGTATGACAACCTATAATAAATTGTATATCGTTGGAAAACTTTCATCATCAGCTTTAATTAAATGCCCTAATCATATCTCTCAGTTGCTTAGAAAAAAGAATAAAAATTTTTTAATCAATCAGCTGCAGAACAAAAAAAAAGCTTTCATTTCAGATATTTTTTTCAATTTTTTTTTGTATGACAACCTATAACAAATTGTATATCGTTGGAAAGCTTACATCTTCAACTTTAATTAGATGCCCTAATCATATCTCTCAGTTGCTTAGAAAAAAGAATAAAAATTTTTTAATCAATCAGCTGGAGAACAAAAAAAAAAGCTTTAATTTCAGATATTTTTTTCAATTTTTTTTTGTATGACAACCTATAATAAATTGTATATCGTTGGAAAGCTTTCATCTTCAGCTTTAATTAAATGCCCTAATCATATATCTCAGTTGCTTAGAAAAAAGAATAAAAATTTTTTAATCAATCAGCTGGAGAACAAAAAAAAAAGCTTTAATTTCAGATATTTTTTTCAATTTTTTTTTGTATGACAACCTATAATAAATTGTATATCGTTGGAAAGCTTTCATCTTCAGCTTTAATTAAATGCCCTAATCATATCTCTCAGTTGCTTAGAAAAAAGAATAAAAATTTTTTAATCAATCAGCTGCAGAACAAAACAAAAAGCTTTAATTTCAGATATTTTTTTCAATTTTTTTTGTATGACAACCTATAACCATCTTCATCTTAAATTAGATGCCCTAATCATATCTCTCAGTTGCTTAGAAAAAAGAATAAAATTTTTTTAATCAATCAGCTGGATAACAAAAAAAAAAGCTTTAATTTCAGATATTTTTTTCAATTTTTTTTTGTATGACAACCTATAATAAATTGTATATCGTTGGAAAGCTTACATCTTCAGCTTTAATTAGATGCCCTAATCATATCTCTCAGTTGCTTAGAAAAAAGAATACAAATTTTTTAATCAATCAGCTGCAGAACAAAAAAAAAGCTTTAATTTCAGATATTTTTTTCAATTTTTTTTTGTATGACAACCTATAATAAATTGTATATCGTTGGAAAGCTAACATCTTCAGCTTTAATTAAATGCCCTAATCATATCTCTCAGTTGCTTAGAAAAAAGAATAAAAATTTTTTAATCAATCAGCTGGAGAACAAAAAAAAAAAGCTTTAATTTCAGATATTTTTTTCAATTTTTTTTTTGTATGACAACCTATAATAAATTGTATATCGTTGGAAAGCTTACATCTTCAGCTTTAATTAGATGCCCTAATCATATCTCTCAGTTGCTTAGAAAAAAGAATAAAAATTTTTCAATCAATCAGCTGGAGAACAAAAAAAAAGCTTTAATTTCAGATATTTTTTTCAATTTTATTTTGTATGACAACCCATAATAAATTGTATATCGTTATAAAGCTTTCATCTTCAGCTTTAATTAAATGCTCTAATCATATCTCTCAGTTGCTTAGAAAAAAGAATAAAAATTTTTTTAATCAATCAGCTGGAGAACAAAAAAAAAAGCTTTAATTTCAGATATTTTTTTCAATTTTTTTTTGTATGACAACCTATAATAAATTGTATATCGTTGGAAAGCTTTCATCTTCAGCTTTAATTAAATCCCCTTATCATATCCCTCAGTTGCTTAGAAAAAAGAATAAAATTTTTTTAATCAATCAGCTGGAGAACAAAAAAAAAAAAGCTTTAATTTCAGATATTTTTTTCAATTTTTTTTTGTATGACAACCTATAATAATTTGTACATCGTTGGAAAGCTTACATCTTCAGCTTAAAAAAGATGCCCTAATCATATCTCTCAGTTGCTTAGAAAAAAGAATAAATTTTTTTTAATCAATCAGCTGGAGAACAAAAAAAAAAGCTTTAATTTCAGATATTTTTTTCAATTTTTTTTTTGTATGACAACCTATAATAAATTGTATATCGTTGCTTAGAAAAAAGAATAAAAAATTTTTAATCAATCAGCTGCAGAACAAAAAAAAAGCTTTAATTTCAGATATTTTTTTCAATTTTTTTAATCAATCAGCTGGAGAACAAAAAAAAAAGCTTTCATTTCAGATATTTTTTTCAATTTTTTTTGTATGACAACCTATAACCATCTTCATCTTAAATTAGATGCCCTAATCATATCTCTCAGTTGCTTAGAAAAAAGAATACAAATTTTTTTAATCAATCAGCTGGATAACAAAAAAAAAGCTTTAATTTCAGATATTTTTTTCAATTTTTTTTTGTATGACAACCTATAATAAATTGTATATCGTTGGAAAGCTTACATCTTCAGCTTTAATTAGATGCCCTAATCATATCTCTCAGTTGCTTAGAAAAAAGAATACAAATTTTTTAATCAATCAGCTGCAGAACAAAAAAAAAGCTTTAATTTCAGATATTTTTTTCAATTTTTTTTTGTATGACAACCTATAATAAATTGTATATCGTTGGAAAGCTAACATCTTCAGCTTTAATTAAATGCCCTAATCATATCTCTCAGTTGCTTAGAAAAAAGAATAAAAATTTTTTAATCAATCAGCTGGAGAACAAAAAAAAAAGCTTTAATTTCAGATATTTTTTTCAATTTTTTTTTTGTATGACAACCTATAATAAATTGTATATCGTTGGAAAGCTTACATCTTCAGCTTTAATTAGATGCCCTAATCATATCTCTCAGTTGCTTAGAAAAAAGAATAAAAATTTTTCAATCAATCAGCTGGAGAACAAAAAAAAAGCTTTAATTTCAGATATTTTTTTCAATTTTATTTTGTATGACAACCTATAATAAATTGTATATCGTTATAAAGCTTTCATCTTCAGCTTTAATTAAATGCTCTAATCATATCTCTCAGTTGCTTAGAAAAAAGAATAAAAATTTTTTTAATCAATCAGCTGGAGAACAAAAAAAAAAGCTTTAATTTCAGATATTTTTTTCAATTTTTTTTTGTATGACAACCTATAATAAATTGTATATCGTTGGAAAGCTTTCATCTTCAGTTTTAATTAAATGCCCTAATCATATCCCTCAGTTGCTTAGAAAAAAGAATAAAATTTTTTTAATCAATCAGCTGGAGAACAAAAAAAAAAAAGCTTTAATTTCAGATATTTTTTTCAATTTTTTTTTGTATGACAACCTATAATAATTTGTACATCGTTGGAAAGCTTACATCTTCAGCTTTAATTAGATGCCCTAATCATATCTCTCAGTTGCTTAGAAAAAAGAATAAAATTTTTTTAATCAATCAGCTGGAGAACAAAAAAAAAAAGCTTTAATTTCAGATATTTTTTTCAATTTTTTTTTTGTATGACAACCTATAATAAATTGTATATCGTTGCTTAGAAAAAAGAATAAAAAATTTTTAATCAATCAGCTGCAGAACAAAAAAAAAAGCTTTAATTTCAGATATTTTTTTCAATTTTTTTTTGTATGACAACCTATAATAAATTGTATATCGTTGGAAAGCTTTCATCTTCAGCTTTAATTAGATGCCCTAATCATATCTCTCAGTTGCTTAGAAAAAAGAATAAAATTTTTTTAATCAATCAGCTGGATAACAAGAAAAAAGCTTTAATTTCAGATATTTTTTTCAATTTTTTTTTGTATGACAACCTATAATAAATTGTATATCGTTGCTTAGAAAAAAGAACAAAAAATTTTTAATCAATCAGCTGAGAACAAAAAAAAAAGCTTTAATTTCAGATATTTTTTTCAATTTTTTTTTGTATGACAACCTATAATAAATTGTTTATCGTTGGAAAGCTTACATCTTCAGCTTTAATTAGATGCCCTAATCATATCTCTCAGTTGCTTAGAAAAAAGAATAAAAAATTTTTAATCAATCAGCTGGAGAACAAAAAAAAAAGCTTTAATTTCAGATATTTTTTTTCAATTTTTTTTTATATGACAACCTATAATAAATTGTATATCGTTGGAAAGCTTTCATCTTCAGCTTTAATTAAATGCCCTAATCATATCTCTCAGTTGCTTAGAAAAAAGAATAAAAATTTTTTAATCAATCAGCTGCAGAACAAAAAAAAAAGCTTTAATTTAAGATATTTTTTTCAATTTTTTTTTGTATGACAACCTATAATAAATTGTATATCATTGGAAAGCTTTCATCTTCAGCTTTAATTAGATGCCCTAATTATATCTCTCAGTTGCTTAGAAAAAAGAATAAAATTTTTTTAATCAATCAGCTGGATAACAAAAAAAAAGCTTTAATTTCAGATATTTTTTTCAATTTTTTTTTTGTATGACAACCTATAATAAATTGTATATCGTTGCTTAGAAAAAAGAATAAAAAATTTTTAATCAATCAGCTGCAGAACAAAAAAAAAAAGCTTTAATTTCAGATATTTTTTTCAATTTTTTTTTGTATGACAACCTATAATAAATTGTATATCGTTGGAAAGCTTTCATCTTCAGCTTTAATTAAATGCCCTAATCATATCTCTCAGTTGCTTAGAAAAAAGAATAAAAAATTTTTAATCAATCAGCTGCAGAACAAAAAAAAAAGCTTTAATTTAAGATATTTTTTTCAATTTTTTTTTTTGTATGACAACCTATAATAAATTGTACATCGTTGGAAAGCTTACATCTTCAGCTTTAATAAGATGCCCTAATCATATCTCTCAGTTGCTTAGAAAAAAGAATAAAAATTTTTTAATCAATCAGCTGCAGAACAAAAAAAAAACTTTAATTTCAGATATTTTTTTCAATTTTTTTTTGTATGACAACCTATAATAAATTGTATATCGTTGCTTAGAAAAAAGAACAAAAAATTTTTAATCAATCAGCTGGAGAACAAAAAAAAAAGCTTTAATTTCAGATATTTTTTTCAATTTTTTTTTTGTATGACAACCTATAATAAATTGTTTATCGTTGGAAAGCTTACATCTTCAGCTTTAATTAGATGCCCTAATCATATCTCTCAGTTGCTTAGAAAAAAGAATAAAAATTGTTTAATCAATCAGCTGGAACACAAAAAAAAAGCTTTAATTTCAGATATTTTTTTTCAATTTTTTTTTGTATGACAACCTATAATAAATTGTATATCGTTGGAAAGCTTTCATCTTCAGCTTTAATTAAATGCCCTAATCATATCTCTCAGTTGCTTAGAAAAAAGAATAAAAATTTTTTAATCAATCAGCTGCAGAACAAAAAAAAAAGCTTTAATTTAAGATATTTTTTTCAATTTTTTTTTGTATGACAACCTATAATAAATTGTATATCATTGGAAAGCTTTCATCTTCAGCTTTAATTAAATGCCCTAAACATATCTCTCAGTTGCTTAGAAAAAAGAATAAAATTTTTTTAATCAATCAGCTGGATAACAAAAAAAAAGCTTTAATTTCAGATATTTTTTTCAATTTTTTTTTTGTATGACAACCTATAATAAATTGTATATCGTTGCTTAGAAAAAAGATAAAAAATTTTTAATCAATCAGCTGCAGAACAAAAAAAAAAGCTTTAATTTCAGATATTTTTTTCAATTTTTTTTTGTATTACAACCTATAATAAATTGTATATCGTTGGAAAGCTTTCATCTTCAGCTTTAATTAAATGCCCTAATCATATCTCTCAGTTGCTTAGAAAAAAGAATAAAAATTTTTTAATCAATCAGCTGGAGAACAAAAAAAAAGCTTTAATTTCAGATATTTTTTTCAATTTTTTTTTTGTATGACAACCTATAATAAATTGTTTATCGTTGGAAAGCTTACATCTTCAGCTTTAATTAGATGCCCTAATCATATCTCTCAGTTGCTTAGAAAAAAGAATAAAAATTTTTCAATCAATCAGCTGGAGAACAAAAAAAAAAGCTTTAATTTCAGATATTTTTTTCAATTTTATTTTGTATGACAACCTATAATAAATTGTACATCGTTGGAAAGCTTTCATCTTCAGCTTTAATTAAATGCCCTAATCATATCTCTGTTGCTTAGAAAAAAGAATAAAAATTTTTTTAATCAATCAGCTGGAGAACAAAAAAAAAAGCTTTAATTTCAGATATTTTTTTCAATTTTTTTTTGTATGACAACCTATGATAAATTGTATATCGTTGGAAAGCTTTCATCTTCAGCTTTAATTAAATGCCCTAATCATATCTCTCAGTTGCTTAGAAAAAAGAATAATATTTTTTTAATCAATCAGCTGGAGAACAAAAAAAAAAAGCTTTAATTTCAGATATTTTTTTCAATTTTTTTTTGTATGACAACCTATAATAAATTGTACATCGTTGGAAAGCTTACATCTTCAGCTTAAATAAGATGCCCTAATCATATCTCTCAGTTGCTTAGAAAAAAGAATAAAATTTTTTTAATCAATCAGCTGGAGAACAAAAAAAAAAAGCTTTAATTTCAGATATTTTTTTCAATTTTTTTTTTGTATGACAACCTATAATAAATTGTATATCGTTGCTTAGAAAAAAGAATAAAAAATTTTTAATCAATCAGCTGCAGAACAAAAAAAAAAGCTTTAATTTCAGATATTTTTTTCAATTTTTTTTTGTATGACAACCTATAATAAATTGTATATCGTTGGAAAGCTTTCATCTTCAGCTTTAATTAAATGCCCTAATCATATCTCTCAGTTGCTTAGAAAAAAGAATAAAAATTTTTTAATCAATCAGCTGGAGAACAAAAAAAAAAGCTTTAATTTCAGATATTTTTTTACAATTTTTTTTTTGTATGACAACCTATAATAAATTGTTTATCGTTGGAAAGCTTACATCTTCAGCTTTAATAAGATGCACTAATCATATCTCTCAGTTGCTTAGAAAAAAGAATAAAAAATTTTTAATCAATCAGCTGGAGAACAAAAAAAAAGCTTTAATTTCAGATATTTTTTTTCAATTTTTTTTTATATGACAACCTATAATAAATTGTATGTCGTTGGAAAGCTTTCATCTTCAGCTTTAATTAAATGCCCTAATCATATCTCTCAGTTGCTTAGAAAAAAGAATAAAAATTTTTTAATCAATCAGCTGCAGAACAAAAAAAAAAGCTTTAATTTAAGATATTTTTTTCAATTTTTTTTTTGTATGACAACCTATAATAAATTGTATATCATTGGAAAGCTTTCATCTTCAGCTTTAATTAAATGCCCTAATCATATCTCTCAGTTGCTTAGAAAAAAGAATAAAAATTTTTTAATCAATCAGCTGGATAACAAAAAAAAAGCTTTAATTTCAGATATTTTTTTCAATTTTTTTTTTGTATGACAACCTATAATAAATTGTATATCGTTGCTTAGAAAAAAGAATAAAAAATTTTTAATCAATCAGCTGGAGAACAAAAAAAAAAGCTTTAATTTCAGATATTTTTTTCAATTTTTTTTTGTATGACAACCTATAATAAATTGTATATCGTTGGAAAGCTTTCATCTTCAGCTTTAATTAAATGCCCTTATCATATCTCTCAGTTGCTTAGAAAAAAGAATAAAAATTTTTTAATCAATCAGCTGGAGAACAAAAAAAAAAGCTTTAATTTCAGATATTTTTTTCAATTTTTTTTTTGTATGACAACCTATAATAAATTGTTTATCGTTGGAAAGCTTACATCTTCAGCTTTAATTAGATGCCCTAATCATATCTCTCAGTTGCTTAGAAAAAAGAATAAAAAATTTTTAATCAATCAGCTGGAGAACAAAAAAAAAAGCTTTAATTTCAGATATTTTTTTTCAATTTTTTTTTATATGACAACCTATAATAAATTGTATATCGTTGGAAAGCTTTCATCTTCAGCTTTAATTAAATGCCCTAATCATATCTCTCAGTTGCTTAGAAAAAAGAATAAAAATTTTTTAATCAATCAGCTGCAGAACAAAAAAAAAGCTTTAATTTCAGATATTTTTTTCAATTTTTTTTTGTATGACAACCTATAATAAATTGTATATCGTTGGAAAGCTTTCATCTTTAGCTTTAATTAAATCCCCTTATCATATCTCTCAGTTGCTTAGAAAAAAGAATAAAAATTTTTAATCAATCAGCTGGAGAACAAAAAAAAAAGCTTTAATTTCAGATATTTTTTTCAATTTTTTTTGTATGACAACCTATAATAAATTGTATATCGTTGGAAAGCTTACATCTTCAGTTTTAATTAGATGCCCTAATCATATCTCTCAGTTGCTTAGAAAAAAGAATAAAAATTTTTTAATCAATCAGCTGGAGAACAAAAAAAAAGATTTAATTTCAGATATTTTTTTCAATTTTTTTTTGTATGACAACCTATAATAAATTGTATATCGTTGGAAAGCTTTCATCTTCAGCTTTAATTAAATGCCCTAATCATATATCTCAGTTGCTTAGAAAAAAGAATAAAAATTTTTTAATCAATCAGCTGGATAACAAAAAAAAAGCTTTAATTTCAGATATTTTTTTCAATTTTTTTTTGTATGACAACCTATAATAAATTGTATATCGTTGGAAAGCTTTCATCTTCAGCCTAAATAAGATGCCCTTATCATATCTCTCAGTTGCTTAGAAAAAAGAATACAAATTTTTTAATCAATCAGCTGCAGAACAAAAAAAAAAAGCTTTAATTTTAGATATTTTTTTCAATTTTTTTTTGTATGACAACCTATAATAAATTGTATATCGTTGGAAAGCTTTCATCTTTAGCTTTAATTAAATCCCCTTATCATATTTCTCAGTTGCTTAGAAAAAAGAATAAAAATTTTTAATCAATCAGCTGGAGAACAAAAAAAAAAGCTTTAATTTCAGATATTTTTTTCAATTTTTTTTGTATGACAACCTATAATAAATTGTATATCGTTGGAAAGCTTACATCTTCAGTTTTAATTAGATGCCCTAATCATATCTCTCAGTTGCTTAGAAAAAAGAATAAAAATTTTTTAATCAATCAGCTGGAGAACAAAAAAAAAGATTTAATTTCAGATATTTTTTCAATTTTTTTTTGTATGACAACCTATAATAAATTGTATATCGTTGGAAAGCTTTCATCTTCAGCTTTAATTAAATGCCCTAATCATATCTCTCAGTTGCTTAGAAAAAAGAATAAAATTTTTTTAATCAATCAGCTGGAGAACAAAAAAAAAAGCTTTAATTTCAGATATTTTTTTCAATTTTATTTTGTATGACAACCTATAATAAATTGTATATCGTTGGAAAGTTTACATCTTCAGCTTTAATTAAATGCCTTAATCATATCTCTCAGTTGCTTAGAAAAAAGAATAAAAATTTTTTAATCAATCAGCTGCAGAACAAAAAAAAAAGCTTTAATTTCAGATATTTTTTTCAATTTTTTTTTGTATGACAACCTATAATAAATTGTATATCGTTGCTTAGAAAAAAGAATAAAAAATTTTTAATCAATCAGCTGGAGAACAAAAAAAAAAAGCTTTCATCTTCAGCCTAAATAAGATGCCCTTATCATATCTCTCAGTTGCTTAGAAAAAAGAATACAAATTTTTTAATCAATCAGCTGCAGAACAAAAAAAAAAAGCTTTAATTTTAGATATTTTTTTCAATTTTTTTTTGTATGACAACCTATAATAAATTGTATATCGTTGGAAAGCTTTCATCTTTAGCTTTAATTAAATCCCCTTATCATATCTCTCAGTTGCTTAGAAAAAAGAATAAAAATTTTTAATCAATCAGCTGGAGAACAAAAAAAAAAGCTTTAATTTCAGATATTTTTTTCAATTTTTTTTGTATGACAACCTATAATAAATTGTATATCGTTGGAAAGCTTACATCTTCAGTTTTAATTAGATGCCCTAATCATATCTCTCAGTTGCTTAGAAAAAAGAATAAAAATTTTTTAATCAATCAGCTGGAGAACAAAAAAAAAGATTTAATTTCAGATATTTTTTCAATTTTTTTTTGTATGACAACCTATAATAAATTGTATATCGTTGGAAAGCTTTCATCTTCAGCTTTAATTAAATGCCCTAATCATATCTCTCAGTTGCTTAGAAAAAAGAATAAAAATTTTTTAATCAATCAGCTGGAGAACAAAAAAAAAAAGCTTTAATTTCAGATATTTTTTTCAATTTTATTTTGTATGACAACCTATAATAAATTGTATATCGTTGGAAAGCTTACATCTTCAGCTTTAATTAAATGCCTTAATCATATCTCTCAGTTGCTTAGAAAAAAGAATAAAAATTTTTTAATCAATCAGCTGAAGAACAAAAAAAAAAGCTTTAATTTCAGATATTTTTTTCAATTTTTTTTTGTATGACAACCTATAATAAATTGTATATCGTTGCTTAGAAAAAGAATAAAAAATTTTTAATCAATCAGCTGCAGAACAAAAAAAAAAAACTTTAATTTCAGATATTTTTTTCAATTTTTTTTTGTATGACAACCTATAATAAATTGTATATCGTTGGAAAGCTTACATCTTCAGCTTTAATTAGATGCCCTAATCATATCTCTCAGTTGCTTAGAAAAAAGAATAAAATTTTTTTAATCAATCAGCTGCAGAACAAAAAAAAAAGCTTTAATTTCAGATATTTTTTTCAATTTTTTTTTGTATGACAACCTATAATAAATTGTATATCGTTGGAAAGCCTACATCTTCAGCTTTAATTAGATGCCCTAATCATATCTCTCAGTTGCTTAGAAAAAAGAATAAAAATTTTGTAATCAATCAGCTGCAAAACAAAAAAAAAAGCTTTAATTTCAGATATTTTTTTCAATTTTTTTTGTATGACAACCTATAATAAATTGTATATCGTTGGAAAGCTTTCATCTTCAGCTTTAATTAAATGCCCTAATCATATCTCTCAGTTGCTTAGAAAAAAGAATAAAAAATTTTTAATCAATCAGCTGGAGAACAAAAAAAAAAAGCTTTAATTTCAGATATTTTTTTCAATTTTTTTTTGTATGACAACCTATAATAAATTGTATATCGTTGGAAAGCTTTCATCTTCAGCTTTAATTAAATGCCCTAATCATATCTCTCAGTTGCTTAGAAAAAAGAATAAAAATTTTTTAATCAATCAGCTGCAGAACAAAAAAAAAAGCTTTAATTTCAGATATTTTTTTCAATTTTTTTTTGTATGACAACCTATAATAAATTGTATATCGTTTTAAAGCTTTCATCTTCAGCTTTAATTAAATGCCCTAATCATATCTCTCAGTTGCTTAGAAAAAAGAATAAAAAATTTTTAATCAATCAGCTGGAGAACAAAAAAAAAAGCTTTAATTTCAGATATTTTTTTCAATTTTTTTTTGTATGACAACCTATAATAAATTGTATATCGTTGGAAAGCTTACATCTTCAGCTTTAATAAGATTCCCTAATCATATCTCTCAGTTGCTTAGAAAAAAGAATAAAAATTTTTTAATCAATCAGCTGGAGAACAAAAAAAAAAGCTTTAATTTCAGATATTTTTTTCAATTTTTTTTTGTATGACAACCTATAATAAATTGTATATCGTTGGAAAGCTTTCATCTTCAGCTTTAATTAAATGCCCTAATCATATCTCTCAGTTGCTTAGAAAAAAGAATAAAAATTTTTTTAATCAATCAGCTGGAGAACAAAAAAAAAAGCTCTAATTTCAGATATTTTTTTCAATTTTTTTTTGTATGACAACCTATAATAAATTGTATATCGTTGGAAAGCTTTCATCTTCAGCTTTAATTAAATGCCCTAATCATATCTCTCAGTTGCTTAGAAAAAAGAATAAAATTTTTTTAATCAATCAGCTGGAGAACAAAAAAAAAAGCTTTAATTTCAGATATTTTTTTCAATTTTTTTTTGTATGACAACCTATAATAAATTGTACATCGTTGGAAAGCTTACATCTTCAGCTTAAATTAGATGCGCTAATCATATCTCTCAGTTGCTTAGAAAAAAGAATAAAATTTTTTAATCAATCAGCTGCAGAACAAAAAAAAAAGCTTTAATTTCAGATATTTTTTTCAATTTTTTTTGTATGACAACCTATAATAAATTGTATATCGTTGGAAAGCTTACATCTTCAGCTTTAATTAGATGCCCTAATCATATCTCTCAGTTGCTTAGAAAAAAGAATAAAATTTTTTTAATCAATCAGCTGTAGAACAAAAAAAAAAAGCTTTAATTTCAGATATTTTTTTCAATTTTTTTTTGTATGACAACCTATAATAAATTGTATATCGTTGGAAAGCTTTCATCATCAGCTTTAATTAAATACCCTAATCATATCTCTCAGTTACTTAGAAAAAAGAATAAAAATTTTTTAATCAATCAGCTGGAGAACAAAAAAAAAAGCTTTAATTTCAGATATTTTTTTCAATTTTATTTTGTATGACAACCTATAATAAATTGTATATCGTTGGAAAGCTTACATCTTCAGCTTTAATTAAATGCCTTAATCATATCTCTCAGTTGCTTAGAAAAAAGAATAAAATTTTTTTAATCAATCAGCTGCAGAACAAAAAAAAAAGCTTTCATTTCAGATATTTTTTTCAATTTTTTTTTGTATGACAACCTATAATAAATTGTATATTGTTGGAAAGCTTACATCTTCAGCTTTAATTAAATGCCTTAATCATATCTCTCAGTTGCTTAGAAAAAAGAATAAAATTTTTTTAATCAATCAGCTGCAGAACAAAAAGAAAAGCTTTAATTTCAGATATTTTTTTCAATTTTTTTTTGTATGACAACCTATAATAAATTGTATATCGTTGCTTAGAAAAAAGAATAAAAAATTTTTAATCAATCAGCTGCAAAACAAAAAAAAAAGCTTTAATTTCAGATATTTTTTTCAATTTTATTTTGTATGATAATAATAAATTGTATATCGTTGGAAAGCTTTCATCTTCAGCTTTAATTAAAAGCCCTAATCATATCTCTCAGTTGCTTAGAAAAAAGAATAAAAATTTTTAATCAATCAGCTGGAGAACAAAAAAAAAAGCTTTAATTTCAGATATTTTTTTCAATTTTTTTTTGTATGACAACCTATAATAAATTGTATATCGTTGGAAAGCTTACATCTTCAGCTTTAATAAGATTCCCTAATCATATCTCTCAGTTGCTTAGAAAAAAGAATAAAAATTTTTTAATCAATCAGCTGGAGAACAAAAAAAAAAGCTTTAATTTCAGATATTTTTTTCAATTTTTTTTTGTATGACAACCTATAATAAATTGTATATCGTTGGAAAGCTTTCATCTTCAGCTTTAATTAAATGCCCTAATCATATCTCTCAGTTGCTTAGAAAAAAGAATACAAAATTTTTTAATCAATCAGCTGGAGAACAAAAAAAAAAGCTATAATTTCAGATATTTTTTTCAATTTTTTTTTGTATGACAACCTATAATAAATTGTATATCGTTGGAAAGCTTTCATCTTCAGCTTTAATTAAATGCCCTAATCATATCTCTCAGTTGCTTAGAAAAAAAATCAAATTTTTTTAATCAATCAGCTGGAGAACAAAAAAAAAAAGCTTTAATTTCAGATATTTTTTTCAATTTTTTTTTGTATGACAACCTATAATAAATTGTACATCGTTGGAAAGCTTGCATCTTCAGCTTAAATTAAATGCCCTAATCATATCTCTCAGTTGCTTAGAAAAAAGAATAAAAATTTTTTTAATCAATCAGCTGCAGAACAAAAAAAAAAGCTTTAATTTCAGATATTTTTTTCAATTTTTTTTTGTATGACAACCTATAATAAATTGTATATCGTTGGAAAGCTTACATCTTCAGCTTTAATTAGATGCCCTAATCATATCTCTCAGTTGCTTAGAAAAAAGAATAAAAAATTTTTAATCAATCAGCTGCAGAACAAAAAAAAAAGCTTTAATTTCAGATATTTTTTTCAATTTTTTTTTGTATGACAACCTATAATAAATTGTATATCGTTGGAAAGCTTTCATCTTCAGCTTTAATTAGATGCCCTAATCATATCTCTCAGTTGCTTAGAAAAAAGAATAAAAATTTTTTAATCAATCAGCTGGAGAACAAAAAAAAAAGCTTTAATTTCAGATATTTTTTTCAATTTTTTTTTTGTATGACAACCTATAATAAATTGTATATCGTTGGAAAGCTTACATCTTCAGCTTTAATTAAATGCCTTAATCATATCTCTCAGTTGCTTAGAAAAAAGAATAAAAATTTTTTAATCAATCAGCTGGAGAACAAAAAAAAAAGTTTTCATTTCAGAAAAAAGAATACAAATTTTTTAATCAATCAGCTGCAAAACAAAAAAAAAGTTTTAATTTCAGATATTTTTTTCAATTGTTTTTGTATGACAACCTATAATAAATTGTATATCGTTGCAAAGCTTTCATCTTCAGCTTTAATTAAATGCCCTAATCATATCTCTCAGTTGCTTAGAAAAAAGAATAAAAAATTTTTAATCAATCAGCTGGAGAACAAAAAAAAAAGCTTTAATTTCAGATATTTTTTTCAATTTTTTTTTTGTATGACAACCTATAATAAATTGTATATCGTTGGAAAGCTTACATCTTCAGCTTTAATTAGATGCCCTAATCATATCTCTCAGTTGCTTAGAAAAAAGAATAAAAATTTTTTAATCAATCAGCTGGAGAACAAAAAAAAAAGCTTTCATTTCAGAAAAAAGAATACAAATTTTGTAATCAATCAGCTGCAAAACAAAAAAAAAAGTTTTAATTTCAGATATTTTTTTCAATTTTTTTTGTATGACAACCTATAATAAATTGTACATCGTTGGAAAGCTTTCATCTTCAGCTTTAATTAAATGCCCTAATCATATCTCTCAGTTGCTTAGAAAAAAGAATAAAAATGTTTTAATCAATCAGCTGGAGAACAAAAAAAAAAGCTTTAATTTCAGATATTTTTTTCAATTTTTTTTTGTATGACAACCTATAATAAATTGTATATCGTTGGAAAGCTTTCATCTTCAGCTTTAATTAAATGCCCTAATCATATCTCTCAGTTGCTTAGAAAAAAGAATAAAAATTTTTTAATCAATCAGCTGGAGAACAAAAAAAAAAGCTTTAATTTCAGATATTTTTTTCAATTTTATTTTGTATGACAACCTATAATAAATTGTATATCGTTGGAAAGCTTTGTATGACAACCTATAATAAATTGTATATCGTTGGAAAGCTTAATTTCAGCTTTAATTTCAGATATTTTTTTCAATTTTTTTTTGTATGACAACCTATAATAAATTGTATATCGTTGGAAAGCTTTCATCTTCAGCTTTAATTAAATGCCCTAATCATATCTCTCAGTTGCTTAGAAAAAAGAATAAAAATTTTTTAATCAATCAGCTGGAGAACAAAAAAAAAGCTTTAATTTCAGATATTTTTTTCAATTTTATTTTGTATGACAACCTATAATAAATTGTATATCGTTGGAAAGCTTTGTATGACAACCTATAATAAATTGTATATCGTTGGAAAGCTTACATCTTCAGCTTTAATTAGATGCCCTAATCATATCTCTCAGTTGCTTAGAAAAAAGAATAAAAAATTTTTAATCAATCAGCTGTAGAACAAAAAAAAAAGCTTTAATTTCAGATATTTTTTTCAATTTTATTTTGTATGACAACCTATAATAAATTGTATATCGTTGGAAAGCTTACATCTTCAGCTTTAATTAAATGCCTTAATCATATCTCTCAGTTGCTTAGAAAAAAGAATACAAATTTTTTAATCAATCAGCTGGAGAACAAAAAAAAAAGCTTTCATTTCAGAAAAAAGAATACAAATTTTTTAATCAATCAGCTGCAAAACAAAAAAAAAAGCTTTAATTTCAGATATTTTTTTCAATTTTTTTGTATGACAACCTATAATAAATTGTATATCGTTGGAAAGCTTTCATCTTCAGCTTAAATTAAATGCCCTTATCATATCTCTCAGTTGCTTAGAAAAAAGAATAAAAAATTTTTAATCAATCAGCTGGAGAACAAAAAAAAAAGCTTTAATTTCAGATATTTTTTTCAATTTTTTTTTGTATGACAACCTATAATAAATTGTATATCGTTGGAAAGCTTACATCTTCAGCTTTAATTAAATGCCCTAATCATATCTCTCAGTTGCTTAGAAAAAAGAATACAAATTTTTTAATCAATCAGCTGCAAAACAAAAAAAAAAGCTTTAATTTCAGATATTTTTTTCAATTTTTTTTGTATGACAACCTATAATAAATTGTATATCGTTGGAAAGCTTTCATCTTCAGCTTTAATTAAATGCCCTAATCATATCTCTCAGTTGCTTAGAAAAAAGAATAAAAATTTTTTAATCAATCAGCTGCAGAACAAAAAAAAAAGCTTTAATTTCAGATATTTTTTTCAATTTTTTTTTGTATGACAACCTATAATAAATTGTATATCGTTGGAAAGCTTTCATCTTCAGCTTTAATTAAATGCCCTAATCATATCTCTCAGTTGCTTAGAAAAAAGAATAAAAATTTTTTTAATCAATCAGCTGGAGAACAAAAAAAAAAAGCTTTAATTTCAGATATTTTTTTCAATTTTTTTTTGTATGACAACCTATAATAAATTGTATATCGTTGGAAAGCTTTCATCTTCAGCTTTAATTAAATGCCCTAATCATATCTCTCAGTTGCTTAGAAAAAAGAATAAAATTTTTTTAATCAATCAGCTGGAGAACAAAAAAAAGCTTTAATTTCAGATATTTTTTTCAATTTTTTTTTGTATGACAACCTATAATAAATTGTACATCGTTGGAAAGCTTACATCTTCAGCTTAAATTAGATGCCCTAACCATATCTCTCAGTTGCTTAGAAAAAAGAATAAAAATTTTTTAATCAATCAGCTTTAATTAGATGCCCTAATCATATCTCTCAGTTGCTTAGAAAAAAGAATAAAACATTTTTAATCAATCAGCTGCAGAACAAATAAAAAAGCTTTAATTTCAGATATTTTTTTCAATTTTTTTTTGTATGACAACCTATAATAAATTGTATATCGTTGGAAAGCTTACATCTTCAGCTTTAATTAGATGCCCTAATCATATCTCTCAGTTGCTTAGAAAAAAGAATAAAATTTTTTTAATCAATCAGCTGTAGAACAAAAAAAAAGCTTTAATTTCAGATATTTTTTTCAATTTTTTTTTGTATGACAACCTATAATAAATTGTATATCGTTGGAAAGCTTTCATCATCAGCTTTAATTAAATGCCCTAATCATATCTCTCAGTTGCTTAGAAAAAAGAATAAAAATTTTTTAATCAATCAGCTGGAGAACAAAAAAAAAGCTTTAATTTCAGATATTTTTTTCAATTTTATTTTGTATGACAACCTATAATAAATTGTATATCGTTGGAAAGCTTACATCTTCAGCTTTAATTAAATGCCTTAATCATATCTCTCAGTTGCTTAGAAAAAAGAATAAAAATTTTTTAATCAATCAGCTGGAGAACAAAAAAAAAAGCTTTCATTTCAGATATTTTTTTCAATTTTTTTTTTGTATGACAACCTATAATAAATTGTATATCGTTGGAAAGCTTACATCTTCAGCTTTAATTAAATGCCCTAATCATATCTCTCAGTTGCTTAGAAAAAAGAATAAAAAATTTTTAATCAATCAGCTGCAGAACAAAAAGAAAAGCTTTAATTTCAGATATTTTTTTCAATTTTTTTTTGTATGACAACCTATAATAAATTGTATATCGTTGCTTAGAAAAAAGAATAAAAAATTTTTAATCAATCAGCTGCAGAACAAAAAAAAAAAGCTTTAATTTCAGATATTTTTTTCAATTTTTTTTTGTATGACAACCTATAATAAATTGTATATCTTTGGAAAGCTTACATCTTCAGCTTTAATTAGATGCCCTAATCATATCTCTCAGTTGCTTAGAAAAAAGAATAAAATTTTTTTAATCAATCAGCTGCAGAACAAAAAAAAAAGCTTTAATTTCAGATATTTTTTTCAATTTTTTTTGTATGACAACCTATAATAAATTGTATATCGTTGGAAAGCTTACATCTTCAGCTTTAATTAGATGCCCTAATCATATCTCTCAGTTGCTTAGAAAAAAGAATACAAATTTTTTAATCAATCAGCTGCAAAACAAAAAAAAAAGCTTTAATTTCAGATATTTTTTTCAATTTTTTTTTGTATGACAACCTATAATAAATTGTATATCGTTGGAAAGCTTACATCTTCAGCTTTAATAAGATTCCCTAATCATATCTCTCAGTTGCTTAGAAAAAAGAATAAAATTTTTTAATCAATCAGCTGGAGAACAAAAAAAAAAAGCTTTAATTTCAGATATTTTTTTCAATTTTTTTTTGTATGACAACCTATAATAAATTGTATATCGTTGGAAAGCTTACATCTTCAGCTTTAATTAGATGCCCTAATCATATCTCTCAGTTGCTTAGAAAAAAGAATAAGATTTTTTTAATCAATCAGCTGCAGAACAAAAAAAAAAGCTTTAATTTCAGATATTTTTTTCAATTTTTTTTTGTATGACAACCTATAATAAATTGTATATCGTTGGAAAGCTTACATCTTCAGCTTTAATTAGATGCCCTAATCATATCTCTCAGTTGCTTAGAAAAAAGAACACAAATTTTTTAATCAATCAGCTGCAAAACAAAAAAAAAAGCTTTAATTTCAGATATTTTTTTCAATTTTTTTTTGTATGACAACCTATAATAAATTGTATATCGTTGAAAAGCTTACATCTTCAGCTTTAATTAGATGCCCTAATCATATCTCTCAGTGGCTTAGAAAAAAGAATAAAATTTTTTTAATCAATCAGCTGCAGAACAAAAAAAAAAGCTTTAATTTCAGATATTTTTTTCAATTTTTTTTTGTATGACAACCTATAATAAATTGTATATCGTTGGAAAGCTTACATCTTCAGCTTTAATTAGATGCCCTAATCATATCTCTCAGTTGCTTAGAAAAAAGAATACAAATTTTTTAATCAATCAGCTGCAAAACAAAAAAAAAAAGCTTTAATTTCAGATATTTTTTTCAATTTTTTTTTGTATGACAACCTATAATAAATTGTATATCGTTGGAAAGCTTTCATCATCAGCTTTAATTAAATGCCCTAATCATATCTCTCAGTTGCTTAGAAAAAAGAATAAAAATTTTTTAATCAATCAGCTGGAGAACAAAAAAAAAGCTTTAATTTCAGATATTTTTTTCAATTTTATTTTGTATGACAACCTATAATAAATTGTATATCGTTGGAAAGCTTACATCTTCAGCTTTAATTAAATGCCCTTATCATATCTCTCAGTTGCTTAGAAAAAAGAATAAAAATTTTTTAATCAATCAGCTGGAGAACAAAAAAAAAAGCTTTCATTTCAGATATTTTTTTCAATTTTTTTTTGTATGACAACCTATAATAAATTGTATATCGTTGGAAAGCTTACATCTTCAGCTTTAATTAAATGCCCTAATCATATCTCTTAGTTGCTTAGAAAAAAGAATAAAAATTTTTTAATCAATCAGCTGCAGAACAAAAAGAAAAGCTTTAATTTCAGATATTTTTTTCAATTTTTTTTTGTATGACAACCTATAATAAATTGTATATCGTTGCTTAGAAAAAAGAATAAAAAATTTTTAATCAATCAGCTGCAGAACAAAAAAAAAAGCTTTAATTTCAGATATTTTTTTCAATTTTTTTTTGTATGACAACCTATAATAAATTGTATATCGTTGGAAAGCTTACATCTTCAGCTTTAATAAGATTCCCTAATCATATCTCTCAGTTGCTTAGAAAAAAGAATAAAATTTTTTAATCAATCAGCTGGAGAACAAAAAAAAAAAGCTTTAATTTCAGATATTTTTTTCAATTTTTTTTTGTATGACAACCTATAATAAATTGTATATCGTTGGAAAGCTTTCATCTTCAGCTTTAATTAAATGCCCTAATCATATCTCTCAGTTGCTTAGAAAAAAGAATAAAAATTTTTTTTTTCAGCTGGAGAACAAAAAAAAAAGCTTTAATTTCAGATATTTTTTTCAATTTTTTTTTGTATGACAACCTATAATAAATTGTATATCGTTGGAAAGCTAACATCTTCAGCTTTAATTAAATGCCCTTATCATATCTCTCAGTTGCTTAGAAAAAAGAATAAAAATTTTTTAATCAATCAGCTGCAGAACAAAAAAAAAAGCTTTAATTTCAGATATTTTTTTCAATTTTTTTTTGTATGACAACCTATAATAAATTGTATATCGTTGGAAAGCTAACATCTTCAGCTTTAATTAAATGCCCTTATCATATCTCTCAGTTGCTTAGAAAAAAGAATAAAAATTTTTTAATCAATCAGCTGCAGAACAAAAAAAAAAAGCTTTAATTTCAGATATTTTTTTCAATTTTTTTTTGTATGACAACCTATAATAAATTGTATATCGTTGGAAAGCTAACATCTTCAGCTTTAATTAAATGACCTTATCATATCTCTCAGTTGCTTAGAAAAAAGAATAAAATTTTTTTAATCAATCAGCTGCAGAACAAAAAAAAAAGCTTTAATTTCAGATATTTTTTTCAATTTCTTTTTGTATGACAACCTATAATAAATTGTATATCGTTGGAAAGCTAACATCTTCAGCTTTAATTAAATGCCCTAATCATATCTCTCAGTTGCTTAGAAAAAAGAATAAAATTTTTTTAATCAATCACCTGGAGAACAAAAAAAAAAGCTTTAATTTCAGATATTTTTTTCAATTTTTTTTTTTGTATGACAACCTATAATAAATTGTATATCGTTGGAAAGCTAACATCTTCAGCTTTAATTAAATGCCCTAATCATATCTCTCAGTTGCTTAGACAAAAGAATAAAAATTTTTTAATCAATCAGCTGCAGAACAAAAAAAAAAGCTTTAATTTCAGATATTTTTTTCAATTTTTTTTTGTATGACAACCTATAATAAATTGTATATCGTTGGAAAGCTTTCATCATCAGCTTTAATTAAATGCCCTAATCATATCTCTCAGTTGCTTAGAAAAAAGAATAAAAATTTTTTAATAAATCAGCTGGAGAACAAAAAAAAAGCTTTAATTTCAGATATTTTTTTCAATTTTATTTTGTATGACAACCTATAATAAATTGTATATCGTTGGAAAGCTTACATCTTCAGCTTTAATTAAATGCTCTTATCATATCTCTCAGTTGCTTAGAAAAAAGAATAAAAATTTTTTAATCAATCAGCTGGAGAACAAAAAAAAAAGCTTTCATTTCAGATATTTTTTTCAATTTTTTTTTGTATGACAACCTATAATAAATTGTATATCGTTGGAAAGCTTACATCTTCAACTTTAATTAAATGCCCTAATCATATCTCTCAGTTGCTTAGAAAAAAGAATAAAAATTTTTTAATCAATCAGCTGCAGAACAAAAAAAAAAAGCTTTAATTTCAGATAGTTTTTTCAATTTTTTTTTGTATGACAACCTATAATAAATTGTATATCGTTGGAAAGCTTACATCTTCAGCTTTAATTAAATGCCCTAATCATATCTCTCAGTTGCTTAGAAAAAAGAATAAAAATTTTTAATCAATCAGCTGGAGAACAAAAAAAAAGCTTTAATTTCAGATATTTTTTTCAATTTTTTTTTGTATGACAACCTATAATAAACTGTATATCGTTGGAAAGCTTTCATCTTCAGCTTTAATTAAATGCCCTAATCATATCTCTCAGTTGCTTAGAAAAAAGAATAAAAATTTTTTAATCAATCAGCTGCAGAACAAAAAAAAAGCTTTAATTTCAGATATTTTTTTAAATTTTTTTTTGTATGACAACCTATAATAAACTGTATATCGTTGGAAAGCTTTCATCTTCAGCTTTAATTAAATGCCCTAATCATATCTCTCAGTTGCTTAGAAAAAAGAATAAAAATTTTTTAATCAATCAGCTACAGAACAAAAAAAAAAGCTTTAATTTCAGATATTTTTTTCAATTTTTTTTTGTATGACAACCTATAATAAATTGTATATCGTTGGAAAGCTAACATCTTCAGCTTTAATTAAATGCCCTTATCATATCTCTCAGTTGCTTAGAAAAAAGAATAAAAATTTTTTAATCAATCAGCTGCAGAACAAAAAAAAAAAGCTTTAATTTCAGATATTTTTTTCAATTTTTTTTTGTATGACAACCTATAATAAATTGTATATCGTTGGAAAGCTAACATCTTCAGCATTAATTAAATGCCCTTATCATATCTCTCAGTTGCTTAGAAAAAAGAATTAAATTTTTTTAATCAATCAGCTGCAGAACAAAAAAAAAAAACTTTAATTTCAGATATTTTTTTCAATTTCTTTTTGTATGACAACCTATAATAAATTGTATATCGTTGGAAAGCTAACATCTTCAGCTTTAATTAAATGCCCTAATCATATCTCTCAGTTGCTTAGAAAAAAGAATAAAAATTTTTTAATCAATCAGCTGGAGAACAAAAAAAAAAGCTTTAATTTCAGATATTTTTTTCAATTTTTTTTTTGTATGACAACCTATAATAAATTGTATATCGTTGGAAAGCTAACATCTTCAGCTTTAATTAAATGCCCAAATCATATCTCTCAGTTGCTTAGAAAAAAGAATAACAATTTTTTAATCAATAAGCTGCAGAACAAAAAAAAAGCTTTAATTTCAGATATTTTTCTCAATTTTTTTTTGTATGACAACCTATAATAAATTGTATATCATTGGAAAGCTTTCATCTTCAGCTTTAATTAAATGCCATTATCATATCTCTCAGTTGCTTAGAAAAAAGAATAAAACATTTTTTAATCAATCAGCTGGAGAACAAAAAAAAAGCTTTAATTTCAGATATTTTTTTCAATTTTTTGTTGTATGACAACCTATAATAAATTGTACATCGTTGGAAAGCTTACATTTTCAGCTTTAATTAAATGCCCTAATCATATCTCTCAGTTGCTTAGAAAAAAGAATAAAAAATTTTTAATCAATCAGCTGGAGAACAAAAAAAAAAGCTTTAATTTCAGATATTTTTTTCAATTTTTTTTTGTATGACAACCTATAATAAATTGTATATCGTTGGAAAGCTTACATCTTCAGCTTTAATTAGATGCCCTAATCATATCTCTCAGTTGCTTAGAAAAAAGAATAAAATTTTTTTAATCAATCAGCTGCAGAACAAAAAAAAAAGCTTTAATTTCAGATATTTTTTTCAATTTTTTTTGTATGACAACCTATTATAAATTGTATATCGTTGGAAAGCTTACATCTTCAGCTTTAATTAGATGCCCTAATCATATCTCTCAGTTGCTTAGAAAAAAAAATAAAAATTTTTTAATCAATCAGCTGCAGAACAAAAAAAAAAGCTTTAATTTCAGATATTTTTTTCAATTTTTTTTTGTATGACAACCTATAATAAATTGTATATCGTTGGAAAGCTTTCATCTTCAGCTTTAATTAAATGCCCTAATCATATCTCTCAGTTGCTTAGAAAAAAGAATAAAAATTTTTTAATCAATCAGCTGCAGAACAAAAAAAAAAGCTTTAATTTAAGATATTTTTTTCAATTTTTTTTTGTATGACAACCTATAATAAATTGTATATCGTTGGAAAGCTTTCATCTTCAGCTTTAATTAAATGCCCTAATCATATCTCTCAGTTGCTTAGAAAAAAGAATAAAAATTTTTTAATCAATCAGCTGCAGAACAAAAAAAAATTCAGATATTTTTTTCAATTTTTTTTTTTCTCTCAGTTGCTTAGAAAAAAGAATAAAAATTTTTTAATCAATCAGCTGGAGAACAAAAAAAAAAGCTTTAATTTCAGATATTTTTTTCAATTTTTTTTTGTATGACAACCTATAATAAATTGTATATCGTTGGAAAGCTTTCATCTTCAGCTTTAATTAAATGCCCTAATCATATCTCTCAGTTGCTTAGAAAAAAGAATAAAAATTTTTTAATCAATCAGCTGCAGAACAAAAAAAAAAGCTTTAATTTAAGATATTTTTTTCAATTTTTTTTTGTATGACAACCTATAATAAATTGTATATCATTGGAAAGCTTTCATCTTCAGCTTTAATTAAATGCCCTAATCATATCTCTCAGTTGCTTAGAAAAAAGAATAAAATTTTGTTTAATCAATCAGCTGGATAACAAAAAAAAAAGCTTTAATTTCAGATATTTTTTTCAATTTTTTTTTGTATGACAACCTATAATAAATTGTACATCGTTGGAAAGCTTACATTTTCAGCTTTAATTAAATGCCCTAATCATATCTCTCAGTTGCTTAGAAAAAAGAATAAAATTTTTTTAATCAATCAGCTGCAGAACAAAAAAAAAAGCTTTGATTTCAGATATTTTTTTCAATTTTTTTTTGTATGACAACCTATAGTAAATTGTATATCGTTGGAAAGCTTACATCTTCAGCTTTAATTAGGGCAGTAATCATATCTCTCAGTTGCTTAGAAAAAAGAATAAAAATTTTTTAATCAATCAGCTGGAGAACAAAAAAAAAAGCTTTAATTTCAGATATTTTTTTCAATTTTTTTTTGTATGACAACCTATAATAAATTGTATATCGTTGGAAAGCTTACATCTTCAGCTTTAATTAGATGCCCTAATCATATCTCTCAATTGCTTAGAAAAAAGAATAAAAATTTTTTAATCAATCAGCTGGAGAACAAAAAAAAAGCTTTAATTTCAGATATTTTTTTCAATTTTTTTTTGTATGACAACCTATAATAAATTGTATATCGTTGGAAAGCTTTCATCTTCAGCTTTAATTAAATGCCCTAATCATATCTCTCAGTTGCTTAGAAAAAAGAATAAAAATTTTTAATCAATCAGCTGCAGAACAAAAAAAAAAGCTTTAATTTAAGATATTTTTTTCAATTTTTTTTTGTATGACAACCTATAATAAATTGTATATCATTGGAAAGCTTTCATCTTCAGCTTTAATTAAATGCCCTAATCATATCTCTCAGTTGCTTAGAAAAAAGAATAAAAATTTTTTTAATCAATCAGCTGGATAACAAAAAAAAAAGCTTTAATTTCAGATATTTTTTTCAATTTTTTTTTGTATGACAACCTATAATAAATTGTACATCGTTGGAAAGCTTACATTTTCAGCTTTAATTAAATGCCCTAATCATATCTCTCAGTTGCTTAGAAAAAAGAATAAAATTTTTTTAATCAATCAGCTGCAGAACAAAAAAAAAATCTTTGATTTCAGATATTTTTTTCAATTTTTTTTTGTATGACAACCTATAGTAAATTGTATATCGTTGGAAAGCTTACATCTTCAGCTTTAATTAGATGCCCTAATCATATCTCTCAGTTGCTTAGAAAAAAGAATAAAAATTTTTTAATCAATCAGCTGCAGAACAAAAAAAAAAGCTTTAATTTCAGATATTTTTTTCAATTTTTTTTGTATGACAACCTATAATAAATTGTATATCGTTGGAAAGCTTACATCTTCAGCTTTAATTAGATGCCCTAATCATATCTCTCAGTTGCTTAGAAAAAAGAATAAAAATTTTTTTAATCAATCAGCTGGATAACAAAAAAAAAAGCTTTAATTTCAGATATTTTTTTCAATTTTTTTTTGTATGACAACCTATAATAAATTGTACATCGTTAGAAAGCTTACATTTTCAGCTTTAATTAAATGCCCTAATCATATCTCTCAGTTGCTTAGAAAAAAGAATAAAAATTTTTTAATCAATCAGCTGCAGAACAAAAAAAAAAGCTTTGATTTCAGATATTTTTTTCAATTTTTTTTTGTATGACAACCTATAATAAATTGTATATCGTTGGAAAGCTTACATCTTCAGCTTTAATTAGATGCCCTAATCATATCTCTCAGTTGCTTAGAAAAAAGAATAAAAATTTTTTAATCAATCAGCTGCAGAACAAAAAAAAAAGCTTTAATTTCAGATATTTTTTTCAATTTTTTTTGTACGACAACCTATAATAAATTGTATATCGGTGGAAAGCTTACATCTTCAGCTTTAATTAAATGCCCTAATCATATCTCTCAGTTGCTTAGAAAAAAGAATAAAAATTTTTTAATCAATCAGCTTTAGAACAAAAAAAAAGCTTTAATTTCAGATATTTTTTTCAATTTTTTTTTGTATGACAACCTATAATAAATTGTACATCGTTGGAAAGCTTACATCTTCAGGTTTAATAAGATGCCCTAATCATATCTCTCAGTTGCTTAGAAAAAAGAATAAAAATTTTTTAATCAATCAGCTGCAGAACAAAAAAAAAACTTTAATTTCAGATATTTTTTTCAATTTTTTTTTGTATGACAACCTATAATAAATTGTATATCGTTGGAAAGCTTTCATCTTCAGCTTTAATTAAATGCCGTAATCATATCTCTCAGTTGCTTAGAAAAAAGAATAAAATTTTTTTAATCAATCAGCTGCAGAACAAAAAAAAAAGCTTTAATTTCAGATATTTTTTTCAATTTTTTTTGTATGACAACCTATAATAAATTGTATATCGTTGGAAAGCTTACATCTTCAGCTTTAATTAAATGCCCTAATCATATCTCTCAGTTGCTTAGAAAAAAGAATACAAATTTTTTAATCAATCAGCTGCAGAACAAAAAAAAAAGCTTTAATTTCAGATATTTTTTTCAATTTTTTTTGTATGACAACCTATAATAAATTGTATATCGTTGGAAAGCTTTCATCTTCAGCTTTAATTAAATGCCCTAATCATATCTCTCAGTTGCTTAGAAAAAAGAATAAAAATTTTTTATTCAATCAGCTGGAGAACAAAAAAAAAAGCTTTAATTTCAGATATTTTTTTCAATTTTTTTTTGTATGACAACCTATAATAAATTGTACATCGTTGGAAAGCTTACATTTTCAGCTTTAATTAAATGCCCTAATCATATCTCTCAGTTGCTTAGAAAAAAGAATAAAATTTTTTTAATCAATCAGCTGCAGAACAAAAAAAAAAGCTTTGATTTCAGATATTTTTTTCAATTTTTTTTTGTATGACAACCTATAGTAAATTGTATATCGTTGGAAAGCTTACATCTTCAGCTTTAATTAGATGCCCTAATCATATCTCTCAGTTGCTTAGAAAAAAGAATAAAATTTTTTTAATCAATCAGCTGCAGAACAAAAAAAAAAGCTTTGATTTCAGATATTTTTTTCAATTTTTTTTTGTATGACAACCTATAGTAAATTGTATATCGTTGGAAAGCTTACATCTTCAGCTTTAATTAGGGCAGTAATCATATCTCTCAGTTGCTTAGAAAAAAGAATAAAAATTTTTTAATCAATCAGCTGGAGAACAAAAAAAAAAGCTTTAATTTCAGATATTTTTTTCAATTTTTTTTTGTATGACAACCTATAATAAATTGTATATCGTTGGAAAGCTTTCATCTTCAGCTTTAATTAAATGCCCTAATCATATCTCTCAGTTGCTTAGAAAAAAGAATAAAAATTTTTTAATCAATCAGCTGCAGAACAAAAAAAAAAGCTTTAATTTAAGATATTTTTTTCAATTTTTTTTTGTATGACAACCTATAATAAATTGTATATCATTGGAAAGCTTTCATCTTCAGCTTTAATTAAATGCCCTAATCATATCTCTCAGTTGCTTAGAAAAAAGAATAAAATTTTGTTTAATCAATCAGCTGGATAACAAAAAAAAAAGCTTTAATTTCAGATATTTTTTTCAATTTTTTTTTGTATGACAACCTATAATAAATTGTACATCGTTGGAAAGCTTACATTTTCAGCTTTAATTAAATGCCCTAATCATATCTCTCAGTTGCTTAGAAAAAAGAATAAAATTTTTTTAATCAATCAGCTGCAGAACAAAAAAAAAAAGCTTTGATTTCAGATATTTTTTTCAATTTTTTTTTGTATGACAACCTATAGTAAATTGTATATCGTTGGAAAGCTTACATCTTCAGCTTTAATTAGGGCAGTAATCATATCTCTCAGTTGCTTAGAAAAAAGAATAAAAATTTTTTAATCAATCAGCTGAAGAACAAAAAAAAAAGCTTTAATTTCAGATATTTTTTTCAATTTTTTTTTGTATGACAACCTATAATAAATTGTATATCGTTGGAAAGCTTACATCTTCAGCTTTAATTAGATGCCCTAATCATATCTCTCAATTGCTTAGAAAAAAGAATAAAAATTTTTTAATCAATCAGCTGGAGAACAAAAAAAAAGCTTTAATTTCAGATATTTTTTTCAATTTTTTTTTGTATGACAACCTATAATAAATTGTATATCGTTGGAAAGCTTTCATCTTCAGCTTTAATTAAATGCCCTAATCATATCTCTCAGTTGCTTAGAAAAAAGAATAAAAATTTTTAATCAATCAGCTGCAGAACAAAAAAAAAAGCTTTAATTTAAGATATTTTTTTCAATTTTTTTTTGTATGACAACCTATAATAAATTGTATATCATTGGAAAGCTTTCATCTTCAGCTTTAATTAAATGCCCTAATCATATCTCTCAGTTGCTTAGAAAAAAGAATAAAAATTTTTTTAATCAATCAGCTGGATAACAAAAAAAAAAGCTTTAATTTCAGATATTTTTTTCAATTTTTTTTTGTATGACAACCTATAATAAATTGTACATCGTTGGAAAGCTTACATTTTCAGCTTTAATTAAATGCCCTAATCATATCTCTCAGTTGCTTAGAAAAAAGAATAAAATTTTTTTAATCAATCAGCTGCAGAACAAAAAAAAAATCTTTGATTTCAGATATTTTTTTCAATTTTTTTTTGTATGACAACCTATAGTAAATTGTATATCGTTGGAAAGCTTACATCTTCAGCTTTAATTAGATGCCCTAATCATATCTCTCAGTTGCTTAGAAAAAAGAATAAAAATTTTTTAATCAATCAGCTGCAGAACAAAAAAAAAAGCTTTAATTTCAGATATTTTTTTCAATTTTTTTTGTATGACAACCTATAATAAATTGTATATCGTTGGAAAGCTTACATCTTCAGCTTTAATTAGATGCCCTAATCATATCTCTCAGTTGCTTAGAAAAAAGAATAAAAATTTTTTTAATCAATCAGCTGGATAACAAAAAAAAAAGCTTTAATTTCAGATATTTTTTTCAATTTTTTTTTGTATGACAACCTATAATAAATTGTACATCGTTAGAAAGCTTACATTTTCAGCTTTAATTAAATGCCCTAATCATATCTCTCAGTTGCTTAGAAAAAAGAATAAAAATTTTTTAATCAATCAGCTGCAGAACAAAAAAAAAAGCTTTAATTTCAGATATTTTTTTCAATTTTTTTTGTACGACAACCTATAATAAATTGTATATCGGTGGAAAGCTTACATCTTCAGCTTTAATTAAATGCCCTAATCATATCTCTCAGTTGCTTAGAAAAAAGAATAAAAATTTTTTAATCAATCAGCTTTAGAACAAAAAAAAAGCTTTAATTTCAGATATTTTTTTCAATTTTTTTTTGTATGACAACCTATAATAAATTGTACATCGTTGGAAAGCTTACATCTTCAGGTTTAATAAGATGCCCTAATCATATCTCTCAGTTGCTTAGAAAAAAGAATAAAAATTTTTTAATCAATCAGCTGCAGAACAAAAAAAAAACTTTAATTTCAGATATTTTTTTCAATTTTTTTTTGTATGACAACCTATAATAAATTGTATATCGTTGGAAAGCTTTCATCTTCAGCTTTAATTAAATGCCGTAATCATATCTCTCAGTTGCTTAGAAAAAAGAATAAAATTTTTTTAATCAATCAGCTGCAGAACAAAAAAAAAAGCTTTAATTTCAGATATTTTTTTCAATTTTTTTTGTATGACAACCTATAATAAATTGTATATCGTTGGAAAGCTTACATCTTCAGCTTTAATTAAATGCCCTAATCATATCTCTCAGTTGCTTAGAAAAAAGAATACAAATTTTTTAATCAATCAGCTGCAGAACAAAAAAAAAAGCTTTAATTTCAGATATTTTTTTCAATTTTTTTTGTATGACAACCTATAATAAATTGTATATCGTTGGAAAGCTTTCATCTTCAGCTTTAATTAAATGCCCTAATCATATCTCTCAGTTGCTTAGAAAAAAGAATAAAAATTTTTTATTCAATCAGCTGGAGAACAAAAAAAAAAGCTTTAATTTCAGATATTTTTTTCAATTTTTTTTTGTATGACAACCTATAATAAATTGTACATCGTTGGAAAGCTTACATTTTCAGCTTTAATTAAATGCCCTAATCATATCTCTCAGTTGCTTAGAAAAAAGAATAAAATTTTTTTAATCAATCAGCTGCAGAACAAAAAAAAAAGCTTTAATTTCAGATATTTTTTTCAATTTTTTTTTGTATGACAACCTATAGTAAATTGTATATCGTTGGAAAGCTTACATCTTCAGCTTTAATTAGATGCCCTAATCATATCTCTCAGTTGCTTAGAAAAAAGAATAAAAATTTTTTAATCAATCAGCTGCAGAACAAAAAAAAAAGCTTTAATTTCAGATATTTTTTTCAATTTTTTTTGTATGACAACCTATAATAAATTGTATATCGTTGGAAAGCTTACATCTTCAGCTTTAATTAAATGCCCTAATCATATCTCTCAGTTGCTTAGAAAAAAGAATAAAAATTTTTTTAATCAATCAGCTGGATAACAAAAAAAAAAGCTTTAATTTCAGATATTTTTTTCAATTTTTTTTTTGTATGACAACCTATAATAAATTGTACATCGTTAGAAAGCTTACATTTTCAGCTTTAATTAAATGCCCTAATCATATCTCTCAGTTGCTTAGAAAAAAGAATAAAATTTTTTTAATCAATCAGCTGCAGAACAAAAAAAAAAGCTTTGATTTCAGATATTTTTTTCAATTTTTTTTTGTATGACAACCTATAATAAATTGTATATCGTTGGAAAGCTTACATCTTCAGCTTTAATTAGATGCCCTAATCATATCTCTCAGTTGCTTAGAAAAAAGAATAAAAATTTTTTAATCAATCAGCTGCAGAACAAAAAAAAAAGCTTTAATTTCAGATATTTTTTTCAATTTTTTTTGTATGACAACCTATAATAAATTGTATATCGGTGGAAAGCTTACATCTTCAGCTTTAATTAAATGCCCTAATCATATCTCTCAGTTGCTTAGAAAAAAGAATAAAAATTTTTTAATCAATCAGCTTTAGAACAAAAAAAAAGCTTTAATTTCAGATATTTTTTTCAATTTTTTTTTGTATGACAACCTATAATAAATTGTACATCGTTGGAAAGCTTACATCTTCAGGTTTAATAAGATGCCCTAATCATATCTCTCAGTTGCTTAGAAAAAAGAATAAAAATTTTTTAATCAATCAGCTGCAGAACAAAAAAAAAACTTTAATTTCAGATATTTTTTTCAATTTTTTTTTGTATGACAACCTATAATAAATTGTACATCGTTGGAAAGCTTTCATCTTCAGCTTTAATTAAATGCCCTAATCATATCTCTCAGTTGCTTAGAAAAAAGAATAAAATTTTTTTAATCAATCAGCTGGAGAACAAAAAAAAAAGCTTAAATTTCAGATATTTTTTTCAATTTTTTTTGTATGACAACCTATAATAAATTGTATATCGTTGGAAAGCTTTCATCTTCAGCTTTAATTAAATGCCGTAATCATATCTCTCAGTTGCTTAGAAAAAAGAATAAAATTTTTTTAATCAATCAGCTGCAGAACAAAAAAAAAAGCTTTAATTTCAGATATTTTTTTCAATTTTTTTTGTATGACAACCTATAATAAATTGTATATCGTTGGAAAGCTTACATCTTCAGCTTTAATTAGATGCCCTAATCATATCTCTCAGTTGCTTAGAAAAAAGAATACAAATTTTTTAATCAATCAGCTGCAGAACAAAAAAAAAAGCTTTAATTTCAGATATTTTTTTCAATTTTTTTTGTATGACAACCTATAATAAATTGTATATCGTTGGAAAGCTTTCATCTTCAGCTTTAATTAAATGCCCTAATCATATCTCTCAGTTGCTTAGAAAAAAGAATAAAAATTTTTTATTCAATCAGCTGGAGAACAAAAAAAAAAGCTTTAATTTCAGATATTTTTTTCATTTTTTTTTTTGTATGACAACCTATAATAAATTGTATATCGTTGGAAAGCTGTCATGTTCAGCTTTAATTAAATGCCCTAATCATATCTCTCAGTTGCTTAGAAAAAAGAATAAAAAATTTTTAATCAATCAGCTGCAGAACAAAAAAAAAAGCTTTAATTTCAGATATTTTTTTCAATTTTTTTTTGTATGACAACCTATAATAAATTGTATATCGTTGGAAAGCTTTCATCTTCAGCTTTAATTAAATGCCCTAATCATATCTCTCAGTTGCTTAGAAAAAAGAATAAAAATTTTTTAATCAATCAGCTGCAGAACAAAAAAAAAAGCTTTAATTTCAGATATTTTTTTCAATTTTTTTTGTATGACAACCTATAATAAATTGTATATCGTTGGAAAGCTTTCATCTTCAGCTTTAATTAAATGCCTTAATCATATCTCTCAGTTGCTTAGAAAAAAGAATAAAAATTTTTTAATCAATCAGCTCTATAACAAAAAAAAAGCTTTAATTTCAGATATTTTTTTCAATTTTTTTTTGTATGACAACCTATAATAAATTGTATATCGTTGGAAAGCTTTCATCTTCAGCTTAAATAAGATGCCCTTATCATATCTCTCAGTTGCTTAGAAAAAAGAATACAAATTTTTTAATCAATCAGCTGGAGAACAAAAAAAAAAACTTTAATTTTAGATATTTTTTTCAATTTTTTTTTGTATGACAACCTATAATAAATTGTATATCGTTGGAAAGCTTTCATCTTTAGCTTTAATTAAATCCCCTTATCATATCTCTCAGTTGCTTAGAAAAAAGAATAAAAATTTTTAATCAATCAGCTGCAGAACAAAAAAAAAAGCTTTAATTTCAGATATTTTTTTCAATTTTTTTTGTATGACAACCTATAATAAATTGTATATCGTTGGAAAGCTTACATCTTCAGTTTTAATTAGATGCCCTAATCATATCTCTCAGTTGCTTAGAAAAAAGAATACAAATTTTTTAATCAATCAGCTGCAGAACAAAAAAAAAGATTTAATTTCAGATATTTTTTCAATTTTTTTTTGTATGACAACCTATTATAAATTGTATATCGTTGGAAAGCTTTCATCTTCAGCTTTAATTAAATGCCCTAATCATATCTCTCAGTTGCTTAGAAAAAAGAATAAAAATTTTTTAATCAATCAGCTGGATAACAAAAAAAAAGCTTTAATTTCAGATATTTTTTTCAATTTTTTTTTGTATGACAACCTATAATAAATTGTATATCGTTGGAAAGCTTTCATCTTCAGCTTAAATAAGATGCCCTTATCATATCTCTCAGTTGCTTAGAAAAAAGAATACAAATTTTTTAATCAATCAGCTGCAGAACAAAAAAAAAAAGCTTTAATTTTAGATATTTTTTTCAATTTTTTTTTGTATGACAACCTATAATAAATTGTATATCGTTGGAAAGCTTTCATCTTTAGCTTTAATTAAATCCCCTTATCATATCTCTCAGTTGCTTAGAAAAAAGAATAAAAATTTTTAATCAATCAGCTGGAGAACAAAAAAAAAAGCTTTAATTTCAGATATTTTTTTCAATTTTTTTTGTATGACAACCTATAATAAATTGTATATCGTTGGAAAGCTTACATCTTCAGCTTTAATTAGGGCCCTAATCATATCTCTCAGTTGCTTAGAAAAAAGAATAAAAATTTTTTAATCAATCACCTGGAGAACAAAAAAAAAGATTTAATTTCAGATATTTTTTCAATTTTTTTTTGTATGACAACCTATAATAAATTGTATATCGTTGGAAAGCTTTCATCTTCAGCTTTAATTAAATGCCCTAATCATATCTCTCAGTTGCTTAGAAAAAAGAATAAAAATTTTTTAATCAATCAGCTGCAGAACAAAAAAAAAAGCTTTAATTTCAGATATTTTTTTCAATTTTTTTTTGTATGACAACTTATAATAAATTGTATATCGTTGGAAAGCTTTCATCTTCAGCTTTAATTAAATGCCTTAATCATATCTCTCAGTTGCTTAGAAAAAAGAATTAAAATTTTTTAATCAATCAGCTGGAGAACAAAAAAAAAAGCTTTAATTTCAGATATTTTTTTCAATTTTTTTTTGTATGACAACCTATAATAAATTGTATATCGTTGGAAAGCTTCTATCTTCAGCTTTAATTAAATGCCCTAATCATATCTCTCAGTTGCTTAGAAAAAAGAATAAAAATTTTTTAATCAATCAGCTGTAGAACAAAAAAAAAAGCTTTTCAATTTTTTTTTGTATGACAACCTATAATAAATTGTATATCGTTGGAAAGCTTTCATCATCAGCTTTAATTAAATGCCCTAATCATATCCCTCAGTTGCTTAGAAAAAAGAATAAAAATTTTTTAATCAATCAGCTGGAGAACAAAAAAAAAAGCTTTAATTTCAGATATTTTTTTCAATTTTATTTTGTATGACAACCTATAATAAATTGTATATCGTTGGAAAGCTTACATCTTCAGCTTTAATTAAATGCCCTAATCATATCTCTCAGTTGCTTAGAAAAAAGAATAAAAATTTTTTAATCAATCAGCTGCAGAACAAAAAAAAAGCTTTAATTTCAGATATTTTTTTCAATTTTTTTTTGTATGACAACCTATAATAAATTGTATATCGTTGGAAAGCTTTCATCTTTAGCTTTAATTAAATCCCCTTATCATATCTCTCAGTTGCTTAGAAAAAAGAATAAAAATTTTTAATCAATCAGCTGGAGAACAAAAAAAAAAGCTTTAATTTCAGATATTTTTTTCAATTTTTTTTGTATGACAACCTATAATAAATTGTATATCGTTGGAAAGCTTACATCTTCAGTTTTAATTAGATGCCCTAATCATATCTCTCAGTTGCTTAGAAAAAAGAATAAAAATTTTTTAATCAATCAGCTGGAGAACAAAAAAAAAGATTTAATTTCAGATATTTTTTCAATTTTTTTTTGTATGACAACCTATAATAAATTGTATATCGTTGGAAAGCTTTCATCTTCAGCTTTAATTAAATGCCCTAATCATATCTCTCAGTTGCTTAGAAAAAAGAATAAAAATTTTTTAATCAATCAGCTGGATAACAAAAAAAAAGCTTTAATTTCAGATATTTTTTTCAATTTTTTTTTGTATGACAACCTATAATAAATTGTATATCGTTGGAAAGCTTTCATCTTCAGCTTAAATAAGATGCCCTTATCATATCTCTCAGTTGCTTAGAAAAAAGAATACAAATTTTTTAATCAATCAGCTGCAGAACAAAAAAAAAAAGCTTTAATTTTAGATATTTTTTTCAATTTTTTTTTGTATGACAACCTATAATAAATTGTATATCGTTGGAAAGCTTTCATCTTTAGCTTTAATTAAATCCCCTTATCATATCTCTCAGTTGCTTAGAAAAAAGAATAAAAATTTTTAATCAATCAGCTGGAGAACAAAAAAAAAAGCTTTAATTTCAGATATTTTTTTCAATTTTTTTTGTATGACAACCTATAATAAATTGTATATCGTTGGAAAGCTTACATCTTCAGTTTTAATTAGATGCCCTAATCATATCTCTCAGTTGCTTAGAAAAAAGAATAAAAATTTTTTAATCAATCAGCTGGAGAACAAAAAAAAAGATTTAATTTCAGATATTTTTTCAATTTTTTTTTGTATGACAACCTATAATAAATTGTATATCGTTGGAAAGCTTTCATCTTCAGCTTTAATTAAATGCCCTAATCATATCTCTCAGTTGCTTAGAAAAAAGAATAAAAATTTTTTAATCAATCAGCTGGAGAACAAAAAAAAAAGCTTTAATTTCAGATATTTTTTTCAATTTTATTTTGTATGACAACCTATAATAAATTGTATATCGTTGGAAAGCTTACATCTTCAGCTTTAATTAAATGCCTTAATCATATCTCTCAGTTGCTTAGAAAAAAGAATAAAAATTTTTTAATCAATCAGCTGGAGAACAAAAAAAAAAAGCTTTAATTTCAGATATTTTTTTCAATTTTTTTTTGTATGACAACCTATAATAAATTGTATATCGTTGGAAAGCTTACATCTTCAGCTTTAATTGAATGCCTTAATCATATCTCTCAGTTGCTTAGAAAAAAGAATAAAAATTTTTTAATCAATCAGCTGCAGAACAAAAAGAAAAGCTTTAATTTCAGATATTTTTTTCAATTTTTTTTTGTATGACAACCTAAAATAAATTGTATATCGTTGCTTAGAAAAAAGAATAAAAAATTTTTAATCAATCAGCTGCAGAACAAAAAAAAAAAGCTTTAATTTCAGATATTTTTTTCAATTTTTTTTTGTATGACAACCTATAATAAATTGTATATCGTTGGAAAGCTTACATCTTCAGCTTTAATTAGATGCCCTAATCATATCTCTCAGTTGCTTAGAAAAAAGAATAAAATTTTTTTAATCAATCAGCTGCAGAACAAAAAAAAAAGCTTTAATTTCAGATATTTTTTTCAATTTTTTTTTGTATGACAACCTATAATAAATTGTATATCGTTGGAAAGCCTACATCTTCAGCTTTAATTAGATGCCCTAATCATATCTCTCAGTTGCTTAGAAAAAAGAATACAAATTTTTTAATCAATCAGCTGCAAAACAAAAAAAAAGCTTTAATTTCAGATATTTTTTTCAATTTTTTTTGTATGACAACCTATAATAAATTGTATATCGTTGGAAAGCTTTCATCTTCAGCTTTAATTAAATGCCCTAATCATATCTCTCAGTTGCTTAGAAAAAAGAATAAAAAATTTTTAATCAATCAGCTGGAGAACAAAAAAAAAAAGCTTTAATTTCAGATATTTTTTTCAATTTTTTTTTGTATGACAACCTATAATAAATTGTATATCGTTGGAAAGCTTTCATCTTCTGCTTTAATTAAGTGCCCTAATCATATCTCTCAGTTGCTTAGAAAAAAGAATAAAAATTTTTTAATCAATCAGCTGCAGAACAAAAAAAAAAGCTTTAATTTCAGATATTTTTTTCAATTTTTTTTTGTATGACAACCTATAATAAATTGTATATCGTTTTAAAGCTTTCATCTTCAGCTTTAATTAAATGCCCTAATCATATCTCTCAGTTGCTTAGAAAAAAGAATAAAAATTTTTAATCAATCAGCTGGAGAACAAAAAAAAAAGCTTTAATTTCAGATATTTTTTTCAATTTTTTTTTTGTATGACAACCTATAATAAATTGTATATCGTTGGAAAGCTTACATCTTCAGCTTTAATAAGATTCCCTAATCATATCTCTCAGTTGCTTAGAAAAAAGAATAAAAAATTTTTAATCAATCAGCTGCAGAACAAAAAAAAAAAGCTTTAATTTCAGATATTTTTTTCAATTTTTTTTTGTATGACAACCTATAATAAATTGTATATCGTTGGAAAGCTTACATCTTCAGCTTTAATTAGATGCCCTAATCATATCTCTCAGTTGCTTAGAAAAAAGAATAAAATTTTTTAATCAATCAGCTGCAGAACAAAAAGAAAAGCTTTAATTTCAGATATTTTTTTCAATTTTTTTTTTGTATGACAACCTAAAATAAATTGTATATCGTTGCTTAGAAAAAAGAATAAAAAATTTTTAATCAATCAGCTGCAGAACAAAAAAAAAAAGCTTTAATTTCAGATATTTTTTTCAATTTTTTTTTGTATGACAACCTATAATAAATTGTATATCGTTGGAAAGCTTACATCTTCAGCTTTAATTAGATGCCCTAATCATATCTCTCAGTTGCTTAGAAAAAAGAATAAAATTTTTTTAATCAATCAGCTGCAGAACAAAAAAAAAAGCTTTAATTTCAGATATTTTTTTCAATTTTTTTTTGTATGACAACCTATAATAAATTGTATATCGTTGGAAAGCCTACATCTTCAGCTTTAATTAGATGCCCTAATCATATCTCTCAGTTGCTTAGAAAAAAGAATACAAATTTTTTAATCAATCAGCTGCAAAACAAAAAAAAAGCTTTAATTTCAGATATTTTTTTCAATTTTTTTTGTATGACAACCTATAATAAATTGTATATCGTTGGAAAGCTTTCATCTTCAGCTTTAATTAAATGCCCTTATCATATCTCTCAGTTGCTTAGAAAAAAGAATAAAAAATTTTTAATCAATCAGCTGCAAAACAAAAAAAAAAAGCTTTAATTTCAGATATTTTTTTCAATTTTTTTTTGTATGACAACCTATAATAAATTGTATATCGTTGGAAAGCTTTCATCTTCTGCTTTAGTTAAGTGCCCTAATCATATCTCTCAGTTGCTTAGAAAAAAGAATAAAAATTTTTTAATCAATCAGCTGCAGAACAAAAAAAAAAGCTTTAATTTCAGATATTTTTTTCAATTTTTTTTTGTATGACAACCTATAATAAATTGTATATCGTTTTAAAGCTTTCATCTTCAGCTTTAATTAAATGCCCTAATCATATCTCTCAGTTGCTTAGAAAAAAGAATAAAAATTTTTAATCAATCAGCTGGAGAACAAAAAAAAAAGCTTTAATTTCAGATATTTTTTTCAATTTTTTTTTTGTATGACAACCTATAATAAATTGTATATCGTTGGAAAGCTTACATCTTCAGCTTTAATTAGATTCCCTAATCATATCTCTCAATTGCTTAGAAAAAAGAATAAAAAATTTTTAATCAATCAGCTGCAGAACAAAAAAAAAAAGCTTTAATTTCAGATATTTTTTTCAATTTTTTTTTGTATGACAACCTATAATAAATTGTATATCGTTGGAAAGCTTACATCTTCAGCTTTAATTAGATGCCCTAATCATATCTCTCAGTTGCTTAGAAAAAAGAATAAAATTTTTTAATCAATCAGCTGCAGAACAAAAAGAAAAGCTTTAATTTCAGATATTTTTTTCAATTTTTTTTTTGTATGACAACCTAAAATAAATTGTATATCGTTGCTTAGAAAAAAGAATAAAAAATTTTTAATCAATCAGCTGCAGAACAAAAAAAAAAAGCTTTAATTTCAGATATTTTTTTCAATTTTTTTTTGTATGACAACCTATAATAAATTGTATATCGTTGGAAAGCTTACATCTTCAGCTTTAATTAGATGCCCTAATCATATCTCTCAGTTGCTTAGAAAAAAGAATAAAATTTTTTTAATCAATCAGCTGCAGAACAAAAAAAAAAGCTTTAATTTCAGATATTTTTTTCAATTTTTTTTTGTATGACAACCTATAATAAATTGTATATCGTTGGAAAGCCTACATCTTCAGCTTTAATTAGATGCCCTAATCATATCTCTCAGTTGCTTAGAAAAAAGAATACAAATTTTTTAATCAATCAGCTGCAAAACAAAAAAAAAGCTTTAATTTCAGATATTTTTTTCAATTTTTTTTGTATGACAACCTATAATAAATTGTATATCGTTGGAAAGCTTTCATCTTCAGCTTTAATTAAATGCCCTAATCATATCTCTCAGTTGCTTAGAAAAAAGAATAAAAAATTTTTAATCAATCAGCTGGAGAACAAAAAAAAAAAGCTTTAATTTCAGATATTTTTTTCAATTTTTTTTTGTATGACAACCTATAATAAATTGTATATCGTTGGAAAGCTTTCATCTTCTGCTTTAGTTAAGTGCCCTAATCATATCTCTCAGTTGCTTAGAAAAAAGAATAAAAATTTTTTAATCAATCAGCTGCAGAACAAAAAAAAAAGCTTTAATTTCAGATATTTTTTTCAATTTTTTTTTGTATGACAACCTATAATAAATTGTATATCGTTTTAAAGCTTTCATCTTCAGCTTTAATTAAATGCCCTAATCATATCTCTCAGTTGCTTAGAAAAAAGAATAAAAATTTTTAATCAATCAGCTGGAGAACAAAAAAAAAAGCTTTAATTTCAGATATTTTTTTCAATTTTTTTTTTGTATGACAACCTATAATAAATTGTATATCGTTGGAAAGCTTACATCTTCAGCTTTAATAAGATTCCCTAATCATATCTCTCAGTTGCTTAGAAAAAAGAATAAAAATTTTTTAATCAATCAGCTGGAGAACAAAAAAAAAAGCTTTAATTTCAGATATTTTTTTCAATTTTTTTTTGTATGACAACCTATAATAAATTGTATATCGTTGGAAAGCTTTCATCTTCAGCTTTAATTAAATGCCCTAATCATATCTCTCAGTTGCTTAGAAAAAAGAATAAAAATTTTTTTAATCAATCAGCTGGAGAACAAAAAAAAAAGCTTTAATTTCAGATATTTTTTTCAATTTTTTTTTGTATGACAACCTATAATAAATTGTATATCGTTGGAAAGCTTTCATCTTCAGCTTTAATTAAATGCCCTAATCATATCTCTCAGTTGCTTAGAAAAAAGAATAAAATTTTTTTAATCAATCAGCTGGAGAACAAAAAAAAAGCTTTAATTTCAGATATTTTTTTCAATTTTTTTTTGTATGACAACCTATAATAAATTGTACATCGTTGGAAAGCTTACATCTTCAGCTTAAATTAGATGCGCTAATCATATCTCTCAGTTGCTTAGAAAAAAGAATAAAATTTTTTTAATCAATCAGCTGCAGAACAAAAAAAAAAGCTTTAATTTCAGATATTTTTTTCAATTTTTTTTGTATGACAACCTATAATAAATTACATCTTCAGCTTTAATTAGATGCCCTAATCATATCTCTCAGTTGCTTAGAAAAAAGAATAAAATTTTTTTAATCAATCAGCTGTAGAACAAAAAAAAAAGCTTTAATTTCAGATATTTTTTTCAATTTTTTTTTGTATGACAACCTATAATAAATTGTATATCGTTGGAAAGCTTTCATCATCAGCTTTAATTAAATGCCCTAATCATATCTCTCAGTTGCTTAGAAAAAAGAATAAAAATTTTTTAATCAATCAGCTGGAGAACAAAAAAAAAAGCTTTAATTTCAGATATTTTTTTCAATTTTATTTTGTATGACAACCTATAATAAATTGTATATCGTTGGAAAGCTTACATCTTCAGCTTTAATTAAATGCCTTAATCATATCTCTCAGTTGCTTAGAAAAAAGAATAAAATTTTTTTAATCAATCAGCTGCAGAACAAAAAAAAAAGCTTTCATTTCAGATATTTTTTTCAATTTTTTTTTGTATGACAACCTATAATAAATTGTATATTGTTGGAAAGCTTACATCTTCAGCTTTAATTAAATGCCTTAATCATATCTCTCAGTTGCTTAGAAAAAAGAATAAAATTTTTTTAATCAATCAGCTGGAGAACAAAAAGAAAAGCTTTAATTTCAGATATTTTTTTCAATTTTTTTTTGTATGACAACCTATAATAAATTGTATATCGTTGCTTAGAAAAAAGAATAAAAAATTTTTAATCAATCAGCTGCAAAACAAAAAAAAAAGCTTTAATTTCAGATATTTTTTTCAATTTTATTTTGTATGATAATAATAAATTGTATATCGTTGGAAAGCTTTCATCTTCAGCTTTAATTAAATGCCCTAATCATATCTCTCAGTTGCTTAGAAAAAAGAATAAAAATTTTTAATCAATCAGCTAGAGAACAAAAAAAAAAGCTTTAATTTCAGATATTTTTTTCAATTTTTTTTTGTATGACAACCTATAATAAATTGTATATCGTTGGAAAGCTTTCATCTTCAGCTTTAATTAAATGCCCTAATCATATCTCTCAGTTGCTTAGAAAAAAGAATAAGAATTTTTTAATCAATCAGCTGGAGAACAAAAAAAAAAAGCTTTAATTTCAGATATTTTTTTCAATTTTTTTTTGTATGACAACCTATAATAAATTGTATATCGTTGGAAAGCTTTCATCTTCAGCTTTAATTAAATGCCCTAATCATATCTCTCAGTTTCTTAGAAAAAAGAATAAAAATTTTTTAATCAATCAGCTGGAGAACAAAAAAAAAAAGCTTTAATTTCAGATATTTTTTTCAATTTTTTTTTGTATGACAACCTATAATAAATTGTATATCGTTGGAAAGCTTACATCTTCAGCTTTAATTAAATGCCCTAATCATATCTCTCAGTTGCTTAGAAAAAAGAATAAACATTTTTTAATCAATCAGCTGGAGAACAAAAAAAAAAAGCTTTAATTTCAGATATTTTTTTCAATTTTTTTTTGTATGACAACCTATAATAAATTGTATATCGTTGGAAAGCTTTCATCTTTAGCTTTAATTAAATGCCCTAATCATATCTCTCAGTTGCTTAGAAAAAAGATTACAAAATTTTTTAATCAATCAGCTGGAGAACAAAAAAAAAAAGCTATAATTTCAGATATTTTTTTCAATTTTTTTTTGTATGACAACCTATAATAAATTGTATATCGTTGGAAAGCTTTCATCTTCAGCTTTAATTAAATGCCCTAATCATATCTCTCAGTTGCTTAGAAAAAAAATCAAATTTTTTTAATCAATCAGCTGGAGAACAAAAAAAAAGCTTTAGTTTCAGATATTTTTTTCAATTTTTTTTTGTATGACAACCTATAATAAATTGTACATCGTTGGAAAGCTTGCATCTTCAGCTTAAATTAAATGCCCTAATCATATCTCTCAGTTGCTTAGAAAAAAGAATAAAAATTTTTTTAATCAATCAGCTGGAGAACAAAAAAAAAAGCTTTAATTTCAGATATTTTTTTCAATTTTTTTTTGTATGACAACCTATAATAAATTGTATATCGTTGGAAAGCTTACATCTTCAGCTTTAATTAGATGCCCTAATCATATCTCTCAGTTGCTTAGAAAAAAGAATAAAAAATTTTTAATCAATCAGCTGCAGAACAAAAAAAAAGCTTTAATTTCAGATATTTTTTTCAATTTTTTTTTGTATGACAACCTATAATAAATTGTATATCGTTGGAAAGCTTTCATCTTCAGCTTTAATTAGATGCCCTAATCATATCTCTCAGTTGCTTAGAAAAAAGAATAAAAATTTTTTAATCAATCAGCTGGAGAACAAAAAAAAAGCTTTAATTTCAGATATTTTTTTCAATTTTTTTTTTGTATGACAACCTATAATAAATTGTATATCGTTGGAAAGCTTTGTATGACAACCTATAATAAATTGTATATCGTTGGAAAGCTTACATCTTCAGCTTTAATTAAATGCCTTAATCATATCTCTCAGTTGCTTAGAAAAAAGAATAAAAATTTTTTAATCAATCAGCTGGAGAACAAAAAAAAAGCTTTCATTTCAGAAAAAAGAATGCAAATTTTTTAATCAATCAGCTGCAAAACAAAAAAAAAAGTTTTAATTTCAGATATTTTTTTCAATTTTTTTTGTATGACAACCTATAATAAATTGTACATCGTTGGAAAGCTTTCATCTTCAGCTTTAATTAAATGCCCTAATCATATCTCTCAGTTGCTTAGAAAAAAGAATAAAAAAATTTTAATCAATCAGCTGGAGAACAAAAAAAAAAGCTTTAATTTCAGATATTTTTTTCAATTTTTTTTTTGTATGACAACCTATAATAAATTGTATATCGTTGGAAAGCTTTCATCTTCAGCTTTAATTAAATGCCCTAATCATATCTCTCAGTTGCTTAGAAAAAAGAATAAAAAATTTTTAATCAATCAGCTGGAGAACAAAAAAAAAAAGCTTTAATTTCAGATATTTTTTTCAATTTTTTTTTGTATGACAACCTATAATAAATTGTATATCGTTGGAAAGCTTACATCTTCAGCTTTAATTAGATGCCCTAATCATATCTCTCAGTTGCTTAGAAAAAAGAATAAAAATTTTTTAATCAATCAGCTGGAGAACAAAAAAAAAAGCTTTCATTTCAGAAAAAAGAATACAAATTTTTTAATCAATCAGCTGCAAAACAAAAAAAAAGTTTTAATTTCAGATATTTTTTTCAATTTTTTTTGTATGACAACCTATAATAAATTGTACATCGTTGGAAAGCTTTCATCTTCAGCTTTAATTAAATGCCCTAATCATATCTCTCAGTTGCTTAGAAAAAAGAATAAAAAAATTTTAATCAATCAGCTGGAGAACAAAAAAAAAAGCTTTAATTTCAGATATTTTTTTCAATTTTTTTTTTGTATGACAACCTATAATAAATTGTATATCGTTGGAAAGCTTTCATCTTCAGCTTTAATTAAATGCCCTAATCATATCTCTCAGTTGCTTAGAAAAAAGAATAAAAATTTTTTAATCAATCAGCTGGAGAACAAAAAAAAAAGCTTTAATTTCAGATATTTTTTTCAATTTTTTTTTGTATGACAACCTATAATAAATTGTATATCGTTGGAAAGCTTTCATCTTCAGCTTTAATTAAATGCCCTAATCATATCTCTCAGTTGCTTAGAAAAAAGAATAAAAATTTTTTAATCAATCAGCTGGAGAACAAAAAAAAAAGCTTTAATTTCAGATATTTTTTTCAATTTTTTTTTGTATGACAACCTATAATAAATTGTATATCGTTGGAAAGCTTTGTATGACAACCTATAATAAATTGTATATCGTTGGAAAGCTTACATCTTCAGCTTTAATTAGATGCCCTAATCATATCTCTCAGTTGCTTAGAAAAAAGAATAAAAAATTTTTAATCAATCAGCTGTAGAACAAAAAAAAAGCTTTAATTTCAGATATTTTTTTCAATTTTATTTTGTATGACAACCTATAATAAATTGTATATCGTTGGAAAGCTTACATCTTCAGCTTTAATTAAATGCCTTAATCATATCTCTCAGTTGCTTAGAAAAAAGAATAAAAATTTTTTAATCAATCAGCTGGAGAACAAAAAAAAAAGCTTTCATTTCAGAAAAAAGAATACAAATTTTTTAATCAATCAGCTGCAAAACAAAAAAAAAAGCTTTAATTTCAGATATTTTTTTCAATTTTTTTTGTATGACAACCTATAATAAATTGTATATCGTTGGAAAGCTTTCATCTTCAGCTTAAATTAAATGCCCTTATCATATCTCTCAGTTGCTTAGAAAAAAGAATAAAAAATTTTTAATCAATCAGCTGGAGAACAAAAAAAAAAGCTTTAATTTCAGATATTTTTTTCAATTTTTTTTTGTATGACAACCTATAATAAATTGTATATCGTTGGAAAGCTTACATCTTCAGCTTTAATTAGATGCCCTAATCATATCTCTCAGTTGCTTAGAAAAAAGAATAAAAATTTTTTAATCAATCAGCTGCAAAACAAAAAAAAAAGCTTTAATTTCAGATATTTTTTTCAATTTTTTTTGTATGACAACCTATAATAAATTGTATATCGTTGGAAAGCTTTCATCTTCAGCTTTAATTAAATGCCCTAATCATATCTCTCAGTTGCTTAGAAAAAAGAATAAAAAATTTTTAATCAATCAGCTGGAGAACAAAAATCAAAGCTTTAATTTCAGATATTTTTTTCAATTTTTTTTTGTATGACAACCTATAATAAATTGTATATCGTTGGAAAGCTTTCATCTTCAGCTTTAATTAAATGCCCTAATCATATCTCTCAGTTGCTTAGAAAAAAGAATAAAAATTTTTTTAATCAATCAGCTGGAGAACAAAAAAAAAAGCTTTAATTTCAGATATTTTTTTCAATTTTTTTTTGTATGACAACCTACAATAAATTGTATATCGTTGGAAAGCTTTCATCTTCAGCTTTAATTAAATGCCCTAATCATATCTCTCAGTTGCTTAGAAAAAAGAATAAAATTTTTTTAATCAATCAGCTGGAGAACAAAAAAAAAGCTTTAATTTCAGATATTTTTTTCAATTTTTTTTTGTATGACAACCTATAATAAATTGTACATCGTTGGAAAGCTTACATCTTCAGCTTAAATTAGATGCCCTAACCATATCTCTCAGTTGCTTAGAAAAAAGAATAAAATTTTTTTAATCAATCAGCTTTAATTAGATGCCCTAATCATATCTCTCAGTTGCTTAGAAAAAAGAATAAAACATTTTTAATCAATCAGCTGCAGAACAAAAAAAAAAGCTTTAATTTCAGATATTTTTTTCAATTTTTTTTTGTATGACAACCTATAATAAATTGTATATCGTTGGAAAGCTTACATCTTCAGCTTTAATTAGATGCCCTAATCATATCTCTCAGTTGCTTAGAAAAAAGAATAAAATTTTTTTAATCAATCAGCTGTAGAACAAAAAAAAAGATTTAATTTCAGATATTTTTTTCAATTTTTTTTTGTATGACAACCTATAATAAATTGTATAACGTTGGAAAGCTTTCATCATCAGCTTTAATTAAATGCCCTAATCATATCTCTCAGTTGCTTAGAAAAAAGAATAAAAATTTTTTAATCAATCAGCTGGAGAACAAAAAAAAAGCTTTAATTTCAGATATTTTTTTCAATTTTATTTTGTATGACAACCTATAATAAATTGTATATCGTTGGAAAGCTTACATCTTCAGCTTTAATTAAATGCCTTAATCATATCTCTCAGTTGCTTAGAAAAAAGAATAAAAATTTTTTAATCAATCAGCTGGAGAACAAAAAAAAAAGCTTTCATTTCAGATATTTTTTTCAATTTTTTTTTTGTATGACAACCTATAATAAATTGTATATCGTTGGAAAGCTTACATCTTCAGCTTTAATTAAATGCCCTAATCATATCTCTCAGTTGCTTAGAAAAAAGAATAAAAAATTTTTAATCAATCAGCTGCAGAACAAAAAGAAAAGCTTTAATTTCAGATATTTTTTTCAATTTTTTTTTGTATGACAACCTATAATAAATTGTATATCGTTGCTTAGAAAAAAGAATAAAAAATTTTTAATCAATCAGCTGCAGAACAAAAAAAAAAAGCTTTAATTTCAGATATTTTTTTCAATTTTTTTTTGTATGACAACCTATAATAAATTGTATATCTTTGGAAAGCTTACATCTTCAGCTTTAATTAGATGCCCTAATCATATCTCTCAGTTGCTTAGAAAAAAGAATAAAATTTTTTTAATCAATCAGCTGCAGAACAAAAAAAAAAGCTTTAATTTCAGATATTTTTTTCAATTTTTTTTGTATGACAACCTATAATAAATTGTATATCGTTGGAAAGCTTACATCTTCAGCTTTAATTAGATGCCCTAATCATATCTCTCAGTTGCTTAGAAAAAAGAATAAAAATTTTTTAATCAATCAGCTGCAAAACAAAAAAAAAAGCTTTAATTTCAGATATTTTTTTCAATTTTTTTTTGTATGACAACCTATAATAAATTGTATATCGTTGGAAAGCTTACATCTTCAGCTTTAATAAGATTCCCTAATCATATCTCTCAGTTGCTTAGAAAAAAGAATAAAATTTTTTAATCAATCAGCTGGAGAACAAAAAAAAAAAGCTTTAATTTCAGATATTTTTTTCAATTTTTTTTTGTATGACAACCTATAATAAATTGTATATCGTTGGAAAGCTTACATCTTCAGCTTTAATTAGATGCCCTAATCATATCTCTCAGTTGCTTAGAAAAAAGAATAAGATTTTTTTAATCAATCAGCTGCAGAACAAAAAAAAAAGCTTTAATTTCAGATATTTTTTTCAATTTTTTTTTGTATGACAACCTATAATAAATTGTATATCGTTGGAAAGCTTACATCTTCAGCTTTAATTAGATGCCCTAATCATATCTCTCAGTTGCTTAGAAAAAAGAACACAAATTTTTTAATCAATCAGCTGCAAAACAAAAAAAAAAGCTTTAATTTCAGATATTTTTTTCAATTTTTTTTTGTATGACAACCTATAATAAATTGTATATCGTTGAAAAGCTTACATCTTCAGCTTTAATTAGATGCCCTAATCATATCTCTCAGTGGCTTAGAAAAAAGAATAAAATTTTTTTAATCAATCAGCTGCAGAACAAAAAAAAAAGCTTTAATTTCAGATATTTTTTTCAATTTTTTTTTGTATGACAACCTATAATAAATTGTATATCGTTGGAAAGCTTACATCTTCAGCTTTAATTAGATGCCCTAATCATATCTCTCAGTTGCTTAGAAAAAAGAATACAAATTTTTTAATCAATCAGCTGCAAAACAAAAAAAAAAGCTTTAATTTCAGATATTTTTTTCAATTTTTTTTTGTATGACAACCTATAATAAATTGTATATCGTTGGAAAGCTTTCATCATCAGCTTTAATTAAATGCCCTAATCATATCTCTCAGTTGCTTAGAAAAAAGAATAAAAATTTTTTAATCAATCAGCTGGAGAACAAAAAAAAAGCTTTAATTTCAGATATTTTTTTCAATTTTATTTTGTATGACAACCTATAATAAATTGTATATCGTTGGAAAGCTTACATCTTCAGCTTTAATTAAATGCCCTTATCATATCTCTCAGTTGCTTAGAAAAAAGAATAAAAATTTTTTAATCAATCAGCTGGAGAACAAAAAAAAAAGCTTTCATTTCAGATATTTTTTTCAATTTTTTTTTGTATGACAACCTATAATAAATTGTATATCGTTGGAAAGCTTACATCTTCAGCTTTAATTAAATGCCCTAATCATATCTCTTAGTTGCTTAGAAAAAAGAATAAAAATTTTTTAATCAATCAGCTGCAGAACAAAAAGAAAAGCTTTAATTTCAGATATTTTTTTCAATTTTTTTTTGTATGACAACCTATAATAAATTGTATATCGTTGCTTAGAAAAAAGAATAAAAAATTTTTAATCAATCAGCTGCAGAACAAAAAAAAAAGCTTTAATTTCAGATATTTTTTTCAATTTTTTTTTGTATGACAACCTATAATAAATTGTATATCGTTGGAAAGCTTACATCTTCAGCTTTAATAAGATTCCCTAATCATATCTCTCAGTTGCTTAGAAAAAAGAATAAAATTTTTTAATCAATCAGCTGGAGAACAAAAAAAAAAAGCTTTAATTTCAGATATTTTTTTCAATTTTTTTTTGTATGACAACCTATAATAAATTGTATATCGTTGGAAAGCTTTCATCTTCAGCTTTAATTAAATGCCCTAATCATATCTCTCAGTTGCTTAGAAAAAAGAATAAAAATTTTTTTTTTCAGCTGGAGAACAAAAAAAAAAGCTTTAATTTCAGATATTTTTTTCAATTTTTTTTTGTATGACAACCTATAATAAATTGTATATCGTTGGAAAGCTAACATCTTCAGCTTTAATTAAATGCCCTTATCATATCTCTCAGTTGCTTAGAAAAAAGAATAAAAATTTTTTAATCAATCAGCTGCAGAACAAAAAAAAAAGCTTTAATTTCAGATATTTTTTTCAATTTTTTTTTGTATGACAACCTATAATAAATTGTATATCGTTGGAAAGCTAACATCTTCAGCTTTAATTAAATGCCCTTATCATATCTCTCAGTTGCTTAGAAAAAAGAATAAAAATTTTTTAATCAATCAGCTGCAGAACAAAAAAAAAAAGCTTTAATTTCAGATATTTTTTTCAATTTTTTTTTGTATGACAACCTATAATAAATTGTATATCGTTGGAAAGCTAACATCTTCAGCTTTAATTAAATGACCTTATCATATCTCTCAGTTGCTTAGAAAAAAGAATAAAATTTTTTTAATCAATCAGCTGCAGAACAAAAAAAAAAGCTTTAATTTCAGATATTTTTTTCAATTTCTTTTTGTATGACAACCTATAATAAATTGTATATCGTTGGAAAGCTAACATCTTCAGCTTTAATTAAATGCCCTAATCATATCTCTCAGTTGCTTAGAAAAAAGAATAAAATTTTTTTAATCAATCACCTGGAGAACAAAAAAAAAAGCTTTAATTTCAGATATTTTTTTCAATTTTTTTTTTTGTATGACAACCTATAATAAATTGTATATCGTTGGAAAGCTAACATCTTCAGCTTTAATTAAATGCCCTAATCATATCTCTCAGTTGCTTAGACAAAAGAATAAAAATTTTTTAATCAATCAGCTGCAGAACAAAAAAAAAAGCTTTAATTTCAGATATTTTTTTCAATTTTTTTTTGTATGACAACCTATAATAAATTGTATATCGTTGGAAAGCTTTCATCATCAGCTTTAATTAAATGCCCTAATCATATCTCTCAGTTGCTTAGAAAAAAGAATAAAAATTTTTTAATCAATCAGCTGGAGAACAAAAAAAAAGCTTTAATTTCAGATATTTTTTTCAATTTTATTTTGTATGACAACCTATAATAAATTGTATATCGTTGGAAAGCTTACATCTTCAGCTTTAATTAAATGCCCTTATCATATCTCTCAGTTGCTTAGAAAAAAGAATAAAAATTTTTTAATCAATCAGCTGGAGAACAAAAAAAAAAGCTTTCATTTCAGATATTTTTTTCAATTTTTTTTTGTATGACAACCTATAATAAATTGTATATCGTTGGAAAGCTTACATCTTCAACTTTAATTAAATGCCCTAATCATATCTCTCAGTTGCTTAGAAAAAAGAATAAAAATTTTTTAATCAATCAGCTGCAGAACAAAAAAAAAAAGCTTTAATTTCAGATAGTTTTTTCAATTTTTTTTTGTATGACAACCTATAATAAATTGTATATCGTTGGAAAGCTTACATCTTCAGCTTTAATTAAATGCCCTAATCATATCTCTCAGTTGCTTAGAAAAAAGAATAAAAATTTTTAATCAATCAGCTGGAGAACAAAAAAAAAGCTTTAATTTCAGATATTTTTTTCAATTTTTTTTTGTATGACAACCTATAATAAACTGTATATCGTTGGAAAGCTTTCATCTTCAGCTTTAATTAAATGCCCTAATCATATCTCTCAGTTGCTTAGAAAAAAGAATAAAAATTTTTTAATCAATCAGCTGCAGAACAAAAAAAAAGCTTTAATTTCAGATATTTTTTTAAATTTTTTTTTGTATGACAACCTATAATAAATTGTATATCGTTGGAAAGCTTTCATCTTCAGCTTTAATTAAATGCCCTAATCATATCTCTCAGTTGCTTAGAAAAAAGAATAAAAATTTTTTAATCAATCAGCTACAGAACAAAAAAAAAAGCTTTAATTTCAGATATTTTTTTCAATTTTTTTTTGTATGACAACCTATAATAAATTGTATATCGTTGGAAAGCTAACATCTTCAGCTTTAATTAAATGCCCTTATCATATCTCTCAGTTGCTTAGAAAAAAGAATAAAAATTTTTTAATCAATCAGCTGCAGAACAAAAAAAAAAAGCTTTAATTTCAGATATTTTTTTCAATTTTTTTTTGTATGACAACCTATAATAAATTGTATATCGTTGGAAAGCTAACATCTTCAGCATTAATTAAATGCCCTTATCATATCTCTCAGTTGCTTAGAAAAAAGAATTAAATTTTTTTAATCAATCAGCTGCAGAACAAAAAAAAAAAACTTTAATTTCAGATATTTTTTTCAATTTCTTTTTGTATGACAACCTATAATAAATTGTATATCGTTGGAAAGCTAACATCTTCAGCTTTAATTAAATGCCCTAATCATATCTCTCAGTTGCTTAGAAAAAAGAATAAAAATTTTTTAATCAATCAGCTGGAGAACAAAAAAAAAAGCTTTAATTTCAGATATTTTTTTCAATTTTTTTTTTGTATGACAACCTATAATAAATTGTATATCGTTGGAAAGCTAACATCTTCAGCTTTAATTAAATGCCCAAATCATATCTCTCAGTTGCTTAGAAAAAAGAATAACAATTTTTTAATCAATAAGCTGCAGAACAAAAAAAAAGCTTTAATTTCAGATATTTTTCTCAATTTTTTTTTGTATGACAACCTATAATAAATTGTATATCATTGGAAAGCTTTCATCTTCAGCTTTAATTAAATGCCATTATCATATCTCTCAGTTGCTTAGAAAAAAGAATAAAACATTTTTTAATCAATCAGCTGGAGAACAAAAAAAAAGCTTTAATTTCAGATATTTTTTTCAATTTTTTGTTGTATGACAACCTATAATAAATTGTACATCGTTGGAAAGCTTACATTTTCAGCTTTAATTAAATGCCCTAATCATATCTCTCAGTTGCTTAGAAAAAAGAATAAAAAATTTTTAATCAATCAGCTGGAGAACAAAAAAAAAAGCTTTAATTTCAGATATTTTTTTCAATTTTTTTTTGTATGACAACCTATAATAAATTGTATATCGTTGGAAAGCTTACATCTTCAGCTTTAATTAGATGCCCTAATCATATCTCTCAGTTGCTTAGAAAAAAGAATAAAATTTTTTTAATCAATCAGCTGCAGAACAAAAAAAAAAGCTTTAATTTCAGATATTTTTTTCAATTTTTTTTGTATGACAACCTATTATAAATTGTATATCGTTGGAAAGCTTACATCTTCAGCTTTAATTAGATGCCCTAATCATATCTCTCAGTTGCTTAGAAAAAAAAATAAAAATTTTTTAATCAATCAGCTGCAGAACAAAAAAAAAAGCTTTAATTTCAGATATTTTTTTCAATTTTTTTTTGTATGACAACCTATAATAAATTGTATATCGTTGGAAAGCTTTCATCTTCAGCTTTAATTAAATGCCCTAATCATATCTCTCAGTTGCTTAGAAAAAAGAATAAAAATTTTTTAATCAATCAGCTGCAGAACAAAAAAAAAAGCTTTAATTTAAGATATTTTTTTCAATTTTTTTTTGTATGACAACCTATAATAAATTGTATATCGTTGGAAAGCTTTCATCTTCAGCTTTAATTAAATGCCCTAATCATATCTCTCAGTTGCTTAGAAAAAAGAATAAAAATTTTTTAATCAATCAGCTGCAGAACAAAAAAAAATTCAGATATTTTTTTCAATTTTTTTTTTTCTCTCAGTTGCTTAGAAAAAAGAATAAAAATTTTTTAATCAATCAGCTGGAGAACAAAAAAAAAAGCTTTAATTTCAGATATTTTTTTCAATTTTTTTTTGTATGACAACCTATAATAAATTGTATATCGTTGGAAAGCTTTCATCTTCAGCTTTAATTAAATGCCCTAATCATATCTCTCAGTTGCTTAGAAAAAAGAATAAAAATTTTTTAATCAATCAGCTGCAGAACAAAAAAAAAAGCTTTAATTTAAGATATTTTTTTCAATTTTTTTTTGTATGACAACCTATAATAAATTGTATATCATTGGAAAGCTTTCATCTTCAGCTTTAATTAAATGCCCTAATCATATCTCTCAGTTGCTTAGAAAAAAGAATAAAATTTTGTTTAATCAATCAGCTGGATAACAAAAAAAAAAGCTTTAATTTCAGATATTTTTTTCAATTTTTTTTTGTATGACAACCTATAATAAATTGTACATCGTTGGAAAGCTTACATTTTCAGCTTTAATTAAATGCCCTAATCATATCTCTCAGTTGCTTAGAAAAAAGAATAAAATTTTTTTAATCAATCAGCTGCAGAACAAAAAAAAAAGCTTTGATTTCAGATATTTTTTTCAATTTTTTTTTGTATGACAACCTATAGTAAATTGTATATCGTTGGAAAGCTTACATCTTCAGCTTTAATTAGGGCAGTAATCATATCTCTCAGTTGCTTAGAAAAAAGAATAAAAATTTTTTAATCAATCAGCTGAAGAACAAAAAAAAAAGCTTTAATTTCAGATATTTTTTTCAATTTTTTTTTGTATGACAACCTATAATAAATTGTATATCGTTGGAAAGCTTACATCTTCAGCTTTAATTAGATGCCCTAATCATATCTCTCAATTGCTTAGAAAAAAGAATAAAAATTTTTTAATCAATCAGCTGGAGAACAAAAAAAAAGCTTTAATTTCAGATATTTTTTTCAATTTTTTTTTGTATGACAACCTATAATAAATTGTATATCGTTGGAAAGCTTTCATCTTCAGCTTTAATTAAATGCCCTAATCATATCTCTCAGTTGCTTAGAAAAAAGAATAAAAATTTTTAATCAATCAGCTGCAGAACAAAAAAAAAAGCTTTAATTTAAGATATTTTTTTCAATTTTTTTTTGTATGACAACCTATAATAAATTGTATATCATTGGAAAGCTTTCATCTTCAGCTTTAATTAAATGCCCTAATCATATCTCTCAGTTGCTTAGAAAAAAGAATAAAAATTTTTTTAATCAATCAGCTGGATAACAAAAAAAAAAGCTTTAATTTCAGATATTTTTTTCAATTTTTTTTTGTATGACAACCTATAATAAATTGTACATCGTTGGAAAGCTTACATTTTCAGCTTTAATTAAATGCCCTAATCATATCTCTCAGTTGCTTAGAAAAAAGAATAAAATTTTTTTAATCAATCAGCTGCAGAACAAAAAAAAAATCTTTGATTTCAGATATTTTTTTCAATTTTTTTTTGTATGACAACCTATAGTAAATTGTATATCGTTGGAAAGCTTACATCTTCAGCTTTAATTAGATGCCCTAATCATATCTCTCAGTTGCTTAGAAAAAAGAATAAAAATTTTTTAATCAATCAGCTGCAGAACAAAAAAAAAAGCTTTAATTTCAGATATTTTTTTCAATTTTTTTTGTATGACAACCTATAATAAATTGTATATCGTTGGAAAGCTTACATCTTCAGCTTTAATTAGATGCCCTAATCATATCTCTCAGTTGCTTAGAAAAAAGAATAAAAATTTTTTTAATCAATCAGCTGGATAACAAAAAAAAAAGCTTTAATTTCAGATATTTTTTTCAATTTTTTTTTGTATGACAACCTATAATAAATTGTACATCGTTAGAAAGCTTACATTTTCAGCTTTAATTAAATGCCCTAATCATATCTCTCAGTTGCTTAGAAAAAAGAATAAAAATTTTTTAATCAATCAGCTGCAGAACAAAAAAAAAAGCTTTGATTTCAGATATTTTTTTCAATTTTTTTTTGTATGACAACCTATAATAAATTGTATATCGTTGGAAAGCTTACATCTTCAGCTTTAATTAGATGCCCTAATCATATCTCTCAGTTGCTTAGAAAAAAGAATAAAAATTTTTTAATCAATCAGCTGCAGAACAAAAAAAAAAGCTTTAATTTCAGATATTTTTTTCAATTTTTTTTGTACGACAACCTATAATAAATTGTATATCGGTGGAAAGCTTACATCTTCAGCTTTAATTAAATGCCCTAATCATATCTCTCAGTTGCTTAGAAAAAAGAATAAAAATTTTTTAATCAATCAGCTTTAGAACAAAAAAAAAGCTTTAATTTCAGATATTTTTTTCAATTTTTTTTTGTATGACAACCTATAATAAATTGTACATCGTTGGAAAGCTTACATCTTCAGGTTTAATAAGATGCCCTAATCATATCTCTCAGTTGCTTAGAAAAAAGAATAAAAATTTTTTAATCAATCAGCTGCAGAACAAAAAAAAAACTTTAATTTCAGATATTTTTTTCAATTTTTTTTTGTATGACAACCTATAATAAATTGTATATCGTTGGAAAGCTTTCATCTTCAGCTTTAATTAAATGCCGTAATCATATCTCTCAGTTGCTTAGAAAAAAGAATAAAATTTTTTTAATCAATCAGCTGCAGAAAAAAAAAAAAAGCTTTAATTTCAGATATTTTTTTCAATTTTTTTTGTATGACAACCTATAATAAATTGTATATCGTTGGAAAGCTTACATCTTCAGCTTTAATTAAATGCCCTAATCATATCTCTCAGTTGCTTAGAAAAAAGAATACAAATTTTTTAATCAATCAGCTGCAGAACAAAAAAAAAAGCTTTAATTTCAGATATTTTTTTCAATTTTTTTTGTATGACAACCTATAATAAATTGTATATCGTTGGAAAGCTTTCATCTTCAGCTTTAATTAAATGCCCTAATCATATCTCTCAGTTGCTTAGAAAAAAGAATAAAAATTTTTTATTCAATCAGCTGGAGAACAAAAAAAAAAGCTTTAATTTCAGATATTTTTTTCAATTTTTTTTTGTATGACAACCTATAATAAATTGTACATCGTTGGAAAGCTTACATTTTCAGCTTTAATTAAATGCCCTAATCATATCTCTCAGTTGCTTAGAAAAAAGAATAAAATTTTTTTAATCAATCAGCTGCAGAACAAAAAAAAAAGCTTTGATTTCAGATATTTTTTTCAATTTTTTTTTGTATGACAACCTATAGTAAATTGTATATCGTTGGAAAGCTTACATCTTCAGCTTTAATTAGATGCCCTAATCATATCTCTCAGTTGCTTAGAAAAAAGAATAAAATTTTTTTAATCAATCAGCTGCAGAACAAAAAAAAAAGCTTTGATTTCAGATATTTTTTTCAATTTTTTTTTGTATGACAACCTATAGTAAATTGTATATCGTTGGAAAGCTTACATCTTCAGCTTTAATTAGGGCAGTAATCATATCTCTCAGTTGCTTAGAAAAAAGAATAAAAATTTTTTAATCAATCAGCTGGAGAACAAAAAAAAAAGCTTTAATTTCAGATATTTTTTTCAATTTTTTTTTGTATGACAACCTATAATAAATTGTATATCGTTGGAAAGCTTTCATCTTCAGCTTTAATTAAATGCCCTAATCATATCTCTCAGTTGCTTAGAAAAAAGAATAAAAATTTTTTAATCAATCAGCTGCAGAACAAAAAAAAAAGCTTTAATTTAAGATATTTTTTTCAATTTTTTTTTGTATGACAACCTATAATAAATTGTATATCATTGGAAAGCTTTCATCTTCAGCTTTAATTAAATGCCCTAATCATATCTCTCAGTTGCTTAGAAAAAAGAATAAAATTTTGTTTAATCAATCAGCTGGATAACAAAAAAAAAAGCTTTAATTTCAGATATTTTTTTCAATTTTTTTTTGTATGACAACCTATAATAAATTGTACATCGTTGGAAAGCTTACATTTTCAGCTTTAATTAAATGCCCTAATCATATCTCTCAGTTGCTTAGAAAAAAGAATAAAATTTTTTTAATCAATCAGCTGCAGAACAAAAAAAAAAAGCTTTGATTTCAGATATTTTTTTCAATTTTTTTTTGTATGACAACCTATAGTAAATTGTATATCGTTGGAAAGCTTACATCTTCAGCTTTAATTAGGGCAGTAATCATATCTCTCAGTTGCTTAGAAAAAAGAATAAAAATTTTTTAATCAATCAGCTGAAGAACAAAAAAAAAAGCTTTAATTTCAGATATTTTTTTCAATTTTTTTTTGTATGACAACCTATAATAAATTGTATATCGTTGGAAAGCTTACATCTTCAGCTTTAATTAGATGCCCTAATCATATCTCTCAATTGCTTAGAAAAAAGAATAAAAATTTTTTAATCAATCAGCTGGAGAACAAAAAAAAAGCTTTAATTTCAGATATTTTTTTCAATTTTTTTTTGTATGACAACCTATAATAAATTGTATATCGTTGGAAAGCTTTCATCTTCAGCTTTAATTAAATGCCCTAATCATATCTCTCAGTTGCTTAGAAAAAAGAATAAAAATTTTTAATCAATCAGCTGCAGAACAAAAAAAAAAGCTTTAATTTAAGATATTTTTTTCAATTTTTTTTTGTATGACAACCTATAATAAATTGTATATCATTGGAAAGCTTTCATCTTCAGCTTTAATTAAATGCCCTAATCATATCTCTCAGTTGCTTAGAAAAAAGAATAAAAATTTTTTTAATCAATCAGCTGGATAACAAAAAAAAAAGCTTTAATTTCAGATATTTTTTTCAATTTTTTTTTGTATGACAACCTATAATAAATTGTACATCGTTGGAAAGCTTACATTTTCAGCTTTAATTAAATGCCCTAATCATATCTCTCAGTTGCTTAGAAAAAAGAATAAAATTTTTTTAATCAATCAGCTGCAGAACAAAAAAAAAATCTTTGATTTCAGATATTTTTTTCAATTTTTTTTTGTATGACAACCTATAGTAAATTGTATATCGTTGGAAAGCTTACATCTTCAGCTTTAATTAGATGCCCTAATCATATCTCTCAGTTGCTTAGAAAAAAGAATAAAAATTTTTTAATCAATCAGCTGCAGAACAAAAAAAAAAGCTTTAATTTCAGATATTTTTTTCAATTTTTTTTGTATGACAACCTATAATAAATTGTATATCGTTGGAAAGCTTACATCTTCAGCTTTAATTAGATGCCCTAATCATATCTCTCAGTTGCTTAGAAAAAAGAATAAAAATTTTTTTAATCAATCAGCTGGATAACAAAAAAAAAAGCTTTAATTTCAGATATTTTTTTCAATTTTTTTTTGTATGACAACCTATAATAAATTGTACATCGTTAGAAAGCTTACATTTTCAGCTTTAATTAAATGCCCTAATCATATCTCTCAGTTGCTTAGAAAAAAGAATAAAAATTTTTTAATCAATCAGCTGCAGAACAAAAAAAAAAGCTTTGATTTCAGATATTTTTTTCAATTTTTTTTTGTATGACAACCTATAATAAATTGTATATCGTTGGAAAGCTTACATCTTCAGCTTTAATTAGATGCCCTAATCATATCTCTCAGTTGCTTAGAAAAAAGAATAAAAATTTTTTAATCAATCAGCTGCAGAACAAAAAAAAAAGCTTTAATTTCAGATATTTTTTTCAATTTTTTTTGTACGACAACCTATAATAAATTGTATATCGGTGGAAAGCTTACATCTTCAGCTTTAATTAAATGCCCTAATCATATCTCTCAGTTGCTTAGAAAAAAGAATAAAAATTTTTTAATCAATCAGCTTTAGAACAAAAAAAAAGCTTTAATTTCAGATATTTTTTTCAATTTTTTTTTGTATGACAACCTATAATAAATTGTACATCGTTGGAAAGCTTACATCTTCAGGTTTAATAAGATGCCCTAATCATATCTCTCAGTTGCTTAGAAAAAAGAATAAAAATTTTTTAATCAATCAGCTGCAGAACAAAAAAAAAACTTTAATTTCAGATATTTTTTTCAATTTTTTTTTGTATGACAACCTATAATAAATTGTATATCGTTGGAAAGCTTTCATCTTCAGCTTTAATTAAATGCCGTAATCATATCTCTCAGTTGCTTAGAAAAAAGAATAAAATTTTTTTAATCAATCAGCTGCAGAACAAAAAAAAAAGCTTTAATTTCAGATATTTTTTTCAATTTTTTTTGTATGACAACCTATAATAAATTGTATATCGTTGGAAAGCTTACATCTTCAGCTTTAATTAAATGCCCTAATCATATCTCTCAGTTGCTTAGAAAAAAGAATACAAATTTTTTAATCAATCAGCTGCAGAACAAAAAAAAAAGCTTTAATTTCAGATATTTTTTTCAATTTTTTTTGTATGACAACCTATAATAAATTGTATATCGTTGGAAAGCTTTCATCTTCAGCTTTAATTAAATGCCCTAATCATATCTCTCAGTTGCTTAGAAAAAAGAATAAAAAATTTTTATTCAATCAGCTGGAGAACAAAAAAAAAAGCTTTAATTTCAGATATTTTTTTCAATTTTTTTTTGTATGACAACCTATAATAAATTGTATATCGTTGGAAAGCTTACATTTTCAGCTTTAATTAAATGCCCTAATCATATCTCTCAGTTGCTTAGAAAAAAGAATAAAATTTTTTTAATCAATCAGCTGCAGAACAAAAAAAAAAGCTTTAATTTCAGATATTTTTTTCAATTTTTTTTTGTATGACAACCTATAGTAAATTGTATATCGTTGGAAAGCTTACATCTTCAGCTTTAATTAGATGCCCTAATCATATCTCTCAGTTGCTTAGAAAAAAGAATAAAAATTTTTTAATCAATCAGCTGCAGAACAAAAAAAAAAGCTTTAATTTCAGATATTTTTTTCAATTTTTTTTGTATGACAACCTATAATAAATTGTATATCGTTGGAAAGCTTACATCTTCAGCTTTAATTAAATGCCCTAATCATATCTCTCAGTTGCTTAGAAAAAAGAATAAAAATTTTTTTAATCAATCAGCTGGATAACAAAAAAAAAAGCTTTAATTTCAGATATTTTTTTCAATTTTTTTTTTGTATGACAACCTATAATAAATTGTACATCGTTAGAAAGCTTACATTTTCAGCTTTAATTAAATGCCCTAATCATATCTCTCAGTTGCTTAGAAAAAAGAATAAAATTTTTTTAATCAATCAGCTGCAGAACAAAAAAAAAAGCTTTGATTTCAGATATTTTTTTCAATTTTTTTTTGTATGACAACCTATAATAAATTGTATATCGTTGGAAAGCTTACATCTTCAGCTTTAATTAGATGCCCTAATCATATCTCTCAGTTGCTTAGAAAAAAGAATAAAAATTTTTTAATCAATCAGCTGCAGAACAAAAAAAAAAGCTTTAATTTCAGATATTTTTTTCAATTTTTTTTGTATGACAACCTATAATAAATTGTATATCGGTGGAAAGCTTACATCTTCAGCTTTAATTAAATGCCCTAATCATATCTCTCAGTTGCTTAGAAAAAAGAATAAAAATTTTTTAATCAATCAGCTTTAGAACAAAAAAAAAGCTTTAATTTCAGATATTTTTTTCAATTTTTTTTTGTATGACAACCTATAATAAATTGTACATCGTTGGAAAGCTTACATCTTCAGGTTTAATAAGATGCCCTAATCATATCTCTCAGTTGCTTAGAAAAAAGAATAAAAATTTTTTAATCAATCAGCTGCAGAACAAAAAAAAAACTTTAATTTCAGATATTTTTTTCAATTTTTTTTTGTATGACAACCTATAATAAATTGTACATCGTTGGAAAGCTTTCATCTTCAGCTTTAATTAAATGCCCTAATCATATCTCTCAGTTGCTTAGAAAAAAGAATAAAATTTTTTTAATCAATCAGCTGGAGAACAAAAAAAAAAGCTTAAATTTCAGATATTTTTTTCAATTTTTTTTGTATGACAACCTATAATAAATTGTATATCGTTGGAAAGCTTTCATCTTCAGCTTTAATTAAATGCCGTAATCATATCTCTCAGTTGCTTAGAAAAAAGAATAAAATTTTTTTAATCAATCAGCTGCAGAACAAAAAAAAAAGCTTTAATTTCAGATATTTTTTTCAATTTTTTTTGTATGACAACCTATAATAAATTGTATATCGTTGGAAAGCTTACATCTTCAGCTTTAATTAGATGCCCTAATCATATCTCTCAGTTGCTTAGAAAAAAGAATACAAATTTTTTAATCAATCAGCTGCAGAACAAAAAAAAAAGCTTTAATTTCAGATATTTTTTTCAATTTTTTTTTGTATGACAACCTATAATAAATTGTATATCGTTGGAAAGCTTTCATCTTCAGCTTTAATTAAATGCCCTAATCATATCTCTCAGTTGCTTAGAAAAAAGAATAAAAATTTTTTATTCAATCAGCTGGAGAACAAAAAAAAAAGCTTTAATTTCAGATATTTTTTTCATTTTTTTTTTTGTATGACAACCTATAATAAATTGTATATCGTTGGAAAGCTGTCATGTTCAGCTTTAATTAAATGCCCTAATCATATCTCTCAGTTGCTTAGAAAAAAGAATAAAAAATTTTTAATCAATCAGCTGCAGAACAAAAAAAAAAGCTTTAATTTCAGATATTTTTTTCAATTTTTTTTTGTATGACAACCTATAATAAATTGTATATCGTTGGAAAGCTTTCATCTTCAGCTTTAATTAAATGCCCTAATCATATCTCTCAGTTGCTTAGAAAAAAGAATAAAAATTTTTTAATCAATCAGCTGCAGAACAAAAAAAAAAGCTTTAATTTCAGATATTTTTTTCAATTTTTTTTGTATGACAACCTATAATAAATTGTATATCGTTGGAAAGCTTTCATCTTCAGCTTTAATTAAATGCCTTAATCATATCTCTCAGTTGCTTAGAAAAAAGAATAAAAATTTTTTAATCAATCAGCTCTATAACAAAAAAAAAGCTTTAATTTCAGATATTTTTTTCAATTTTTTTTTGTATGACAACCTATAATAAATTGTATATCGTTGGAAAGCTTTCATCTTCAGCTTAAATAAGATGCCCTTATCATATCTCTCAGTTGCTTAGAAAAAAGAATACAAATTTTTTAATCAATCAGCTGGAGAACAAAAAAAAAAACTTTAATTTTAGATATTTTTTTCAATTTTTTTTTGTATGACAACCTATAATAAATTGTATATCGTTGGAAAGCTTTCATCTTTAGCTTTAATTAAATCCCCTTATCATATCTCTCAGTTGCTTAGAAAAAAGAATAAAAATTTTTAATCAATCAGCTGCAGAACAAAAAAAAAAGCTTTAATTTCAGATATTTTTTTCAATTTTTTTTGTATGACAACCTATAATAAATTGTATATCGTTGGAAAGCTTACATCTTCAGTTTTAATTAGATGCCCTAATCATATCTCTCAGTTGCTTAGAAAAAAGAATACAAATTTTTTAATCAATCAGCTGCAGAACAAAAAAAAAGATTTAATTTCAGATATTTTTTCAATTTTTTTTTGTATGACAACCTATTATAAATTGTATATCGTTGGAAAGCTTTCATCTTCAGCTTTAATTAAATGCCCTAATCATATCTCTCAGTTGCTTAGAAAAAAGAATAAAAATTTTTTAATCAATCAGCTGGATAACAAAAAAAAAGCTTTAATTTCAGATATTTTTTTCAATTTTTTTTTGTATGACAACCTATAATAAATTGTATATCGTTGGAAAGCTTTCATCTTCAGCTTAAATAAGATGCCCTTATCATATCTCTCAGTTGCTTAGAAAAAAGAATACAAATTTTTTAATCAATCAGCTGCAGAACAAAAAAAAAAAGCTTTAATTTTAGATATTTTTTTCAATTTTTTTTTGTATGACAACCTATAATAAATTGTATATCGTTGGAAAGCTTTCATCTTTAGCTTTAATTAAATCCCCTTATCATATCTCTCAGTTGCTTAGAAAAAAGAATAAAAATTTTTAATCAATCAGCTGGAGAACAAAAAAAAAAGCTTTAATTTCAGATATTTTTTTCAATTTTTTTTGTATGACAACCTATAATAAATTGTATATCGTTGGAAAGCTTACATCTTCAGCTTTAATTAGGGCCCTAATCATATCTCTCAGTTGCTTAGAAAAAAGAATAAAAATTTTTTAATCAATCACCTGGAGAACAAAAAAAAAGATTTAATTTCAGATATTTTTTCAATTTTTTTTTGTATGACAACCTATAATAAATTGTATATCGTTGGAAAGCTTTCATCTTCAGCTTTAATTAAATGCCCTAATCATATCTCTCAGTTGCTTAGAAAAAAGAATAAAAATTTTTTAATCAATCAGCTGCAGAACAAAAAAAAAAGCTTTAATTTCAGATATTTTTTTCAATTTTTTTTTGTATGACAACTTATAATAAATTGTATATCGTTGGAAAGCTTTCATCTTCAGCTTTAATTAAATGCCTTAATCATATCTCTCAGTTGCTTAGAAAAAAGAATTAAAATTTTTTAATCAATCAGCTGGAGAACAAAAAAAAAAGCTTTAATTTCAGATATTTTTTTCAATTTTTTTTTGTATGACAACCTATAATAAATTGTATATCGTTGGAAAGCTTCTATCTTCAGCTTTAATTAAATGCCCTAATCATATCTCTCAGTTGCTTAGAAAAAAGAATAAAAATTTTTTAATCAATCAGCTGTAGAACAAAAAAAAAAGCTTTTCAATTTTTTTTTGTATGACAACCTATAATAAATTGTATATCGTTGGAAAGCTTTCATCATCAGCTTTAATTAAATGCCCTAATCATATCCCTCAGTTGCTTAGAAAAAAGAATAAAAATTTTTTAATCAATCAGCTGGAGAACAAAAAAAAAAGCTTTAATTTCAGATATTTTTTTCAATTTTATTTTGTATGACAACCTATAATAAATTGTATATCGTTGGAAAGCTTACATCTTCAGCTTTAATTAAATGCCCTAATCATATCTCTCAGTTGCTTAGAAAAAAGAATAAAAATTTTTTAATCAATCAGCTGCAGAACAAAAAAAAAGCTTTAATTTCAGATATTTTTTTCAATTTTTTTTTGTATGACAACCTATAATAAATTGTATATCGTTGGAAAGCTTTCATCTTTAGCTTTAATTAAATCCCCTTATCATATCTCTCAGTTGCTTAGAAAAAAGAATAAAAATTTTTAATCAATCAGCTGGAGAACAAAAAAAAAAGCTTTAATTTCAGATATTTTTTTCAATTTTTTTTGTATGACAACCTATAATAAATTGTATATCGTTGGAAAGCTTACATCTTCAGTTTTAATTAGATGCCCTAATCATATCTCTCAGTTGCTTAGAAAAAAGAATAAAAATTTTTTAATCAATCAGCTGGAGAACAAAAAAAAAGATTTAATTTCAGATATTTTTTCAATTTTTTTTTGTATGACAACCTATAATAAATTGTATATCGTTGGAAAGCTTTCATCTTCAGCTTTAATTAAATGCCCTAATCATATCTCTCAGTTGCTTAGAAAAAAGAATAAAAATTTTTTAATCAATCAGCTGGATAACAAAAAAAAAGCTTTAATTTCAGATATTTTTTTCAATTTTTTTTTGTATGACAACCTATAATAAATTGTATATCGTTGGAAAGCTTTCATCTTCAGCTTAAATAAGATGCCCTTATCATATCTCTCAGTTGCTTAGAAAAAAGAATACAAATTTTTTAATCAATCAGCTGCAGAACAAAAAAAAAAAGCTTTAATTTTAGATATTTTTTTCAATTTTTTTTTGTATGACAACCTATAATAAATTGTATATCGTTGGAAAGCTTTCATCTTTAGCTTTAATTAAATCCCCTTATCATATCTCTCAGTTGCTTAGAAAAAAGAATAAAAATTTTTAATCAATCAGCTGGAGAACAAAAAAAAAAGCTTTAATTTCAGATATTTTTTTCAATTTTTTTTGTATGACAACCTATAATAAATTGTATATCGTTGGAAAGCTTACATCTTCAGTTTTAATTAGATGCCCTAATCATATCTCTCAGTTGCTTAGAAAAAAGAATAAAAATTTTTTAATCAATCAGCTGGAGAACAAAAAAAAAGATTTAATTTCAGATATTTTTTCAATTTTTTTTTGTATGACAACCTATAATAAATTGTATATCGTTGGAAAGCTTTCATCTTCAGCTTTAATTAAATGCCCTAATCATATCTCTCAGTTGCTTAGAAAAAAGAATAAAAATTTTTTAATCAATCAGCTGGAGAACAAAAAAAAAAGCTTTAATTTCAGATATTTTTTTCAATTTTATTTTGTATGACAACCTATAATAAATTGTATATCGTTGGAAAGCTTACATCTTCAGCTTTAATTAAATGCCTTAATCATATCTCTCAGTTGCTTAGAAAAAAGAATAAAAATTTTTTAATCAATCAGCTGGAGAACAAAAAAAAAAAGCTTTAATTTCAGATATTTTTTTCAATTTTTTTTTGTATGACAACCTATAATAAATTGTATATCGTTGGAAAGCTTACATCTTCAGCTTTAATTGAATGCCTTAATCATATCTCTCAGTTGCTTAGAAAAAAGAATAAAAATTTTTTAATCAATCAGCTGCAGAACAAAAAGAAAAGCTTTAATTTCAGATATTTTTTTCAATTTTTTTTTGTATGACAACCTAAAATAAATTGTATATCGTTGCTTAGAAAAAAGAATAAAAAATTTTTAATCAATCAGCTGCAGAACAAAAAAAAAAAGCTTTAATTTCAGATATTTTTTTCAATTTTTTTTTGTATGACAACCTATAATAAATTGTATATCGTTGGAAAGCTTACATCTTCAGCTTTAATTAGATGCCCTAATCATATCTCTCAGTTGCTTAGAAAAAAGAATAAAATTTTTTTAATCAATCAGCTGCAGAACAAAAAAAAAAGCTTTAATTTCAGATATTTTTTTCAATTTTTTTTTGTATGACAACCTATAATAAATTGTATATCGTTGGAAAGCCTACATCTTCAGCTTTAATTAGATGCCCTAATCATATCTCTCAGTTGCTTAGAAAAAAGAATACAAATTTTTTAATCAATCAGCTGCAAAACAAAAAAAAAGCTTTAATTTCAGATATTTTTTTCAATTTTTTTTGTATGACAACCTATAATAAATTGTATATCGTTGGAAAGCTTTCATCTTCAGCTTTAATTAAATGCCCTAATCATATCTCTCAGTTGCTTAGAAAAAAGAATAAAAAATTTTTAATCAATCAGCTGGAGAACAAAAAAAAAAAGCTTTAATTTCAGATATTTTTTTCAATTTTTTTTTGTATGACAACCTATAATAAATTGTATATCGTTGGAAAGCTTTCATCTTCTGCTTTAATTAAGTGCCCTAATCATATCTCTCAGTTGCTTAGAAAAAAGAATAAAAATTTTTTAATCAATCAGCTGCAGAACAAAAAAAAAAGCTTTAATTTCAGATATTTTTTTCAATTTTTTTTTGTATGACAACCTATAATAAATTGTATATCGTTTTAAAGCTTTCATCTTCAGCTTTAATTAAATGCCCTAATCATATCTCTCAGTTGCTTAGAAAAAAGAATAAAAATTTTTAATCAATCAGCTGGAGAACAAAAAAAAAAGCTTTAATTTCAGATATTTTTTTCAATTTTTTTTTTGTATGACAACCTATAATAAATTGTATATCGTTGGAAAGCTTACATCTTCAGCTTTAATAAGATTCCCTAATCATATCTCTCAGTTGCTTAGAAAAAAGAATAAAAAATTTTTAATCAATCAGCTGCAGAACAAAAAAAAAAAGCTTTAATTTCAGATATTTTTTTCAATTTTTTTTTGTATGACAACCTATAATAAATTGTATATCGTTGGAAAGCTTACATCTTCAGCTTTAATTAGATGCCCTAATCATATCTCTCAGTTGCTTAGAAAAAAGAATAAAATTTTTTAATCAATCAGCTGCAGAACAAAAAGAAAAGCTTTAATTTCAGATATTTTTTTCAATTTTTTTTTTGTATGACAACCTAAAATAAATTGTATATCGTTGCTTAGAAAAAAGAATAAAAAATTTTTAATCAATCAGCTGCAGAACAAAAAAAAAAAGCTTTAATTTCAGATATTTTTTTCAATTTTTTTTTGTATGACAACCTATAATAAATTGTATATCGTTGGAAAGCTTACATCTTCAGCTTTAATTAGATGCCCTAATCATATCTCTCAGTTGCTTAGAAAAAAGAATAAAATTTTTTTAATCAATCAGCTGCAGAACAAAAAAAAAAGCTTTAATTTCAGATATTTTTTTCAATTTTTTTTTGTATGACAACCTATAATAAATTGTATATCGTTGGAAAGCCTACATCTTCAGCTTTAATTAGATGCCCTAATCATATCTCTCAGTTGCTTAGAAAAAAGAATACAAATTTTTTAATCAATCAGCTGCAAAACAAAAAAAAAGCTTTAATTTCAGATATTTTTTTCAATTTTTTTTGTATGACAACCTATAATAAATTGTATATCGTTGGAAAGCTTTCATCTTCAGCTTTAATTAAATGCCCTTATCATATCTCTCAGTTGCTTAGAAAAAAGAATAAAAAATTTTTAATCAATCAGCTGCAAAACAAAAAAAAAAAGCTTTAATTTCAGATATTTTTTTCAATTTTTTTTTGTATGACAACCTATAATAAATTGTATATCGTTGGAAAGCTTTCATCTTCTGCTTTAGTTAAGTGCCCTAATCATATCTCTCAGTTGCTTAGAAAAAAGAATAAAAATTTTTTAATCAATCAGCTGCAGAACAAAAAAAAAAGCTTTAATTTCAGATATTTTTTTCAATTTTTTTTTGTATGACAACCTATAATAAATTGTATATCGTTTTAAAGCTTTCATCTTCAGCTTTAATTAAATGCCCTAATCATATCTCTCAGTTGCTTAGAAAAAAGAATAAAAATTTTTAATCAATCAGCTGGAGAACAAAAAAAAAAGCTTTAATTTCAGATATTTTTTTCAATTTTTTTTTTGTATGACAACCTATAATAAATTGTATATCGTTGGAAAGCTTACATCTTCAGCTTTAATAAGATTCCCTAATCATATCTCTCAGTTGCTTAGAAAAAAGAATAAAAAATTTTTAATCAATCAGCTGCAGAACAAAAAAAAAAAGCTTTAATTTCAGATATTTTTTTCAATTTTTTTTTGTATGACAACCTATAATAAATTGTATATCGTTGGAAAGCTTACATCTTCAGCTTTAATTAGATGCCCTAATCATATCTCTCAGTTGCTTAGAAAAAAGAATAAAATTTTTTAATCAATCAGCTGCAGAACAAAAAAAAAAGCTTTAATTTCAGATATTTTTTTCAATTTTTTTTTTGTATGACAACCTAAAATAAATTGTATATCGTTGCTTAGAAAAAAGAATAAAAAATTTTTAATCAATCAGCTGCAGAACAAAAAAAAAAAGCTTTAATTTCAGATATTTTTTTCAATTTTTTTTTGTATGACAACCTATAATAAATTGTATATCGTTGGAAAGCTTACATCTTCAGCTTTAATTAGATGCCCTAATCATATCTCTCAGTTGCTTAGAAAAAAGAATAAAATTTTTTTAATCAATCAGCTGCAGAACAAAAAAAAAAGCTTTAATTTCAGATATTTTTTTCAATTTTTTTTTGTATGACAACCTATAATAAATTGTATATCGTTGGAAAGCCTACATCTTCAGCTTTAATTAGATGCCCTAATCATATCTCTCAGTTGCTTAGAAAAAAGAATAAAAATTTTTTAATCAATCAGCTGCAAAACAAAAAAAAAGCTTTAATTTCAGATATTTTTTTCAATTTTTTTTGTATGACAACCTATAATAAATTGTATATCGTTGGAAAGCTTTCATCTTCAGCTTTAATTAAATGCCCTAATCATATCTCTCAGTTGCTTAGAAAAAAGAATAAAAAATTTTTAATCAATCAGCTGGAAAACAAAAAAAAAAAGCTTTAATTTCAGATATTTTTTTCAATTTTTTTTTGTATGACAACCTATAATAAATTGTATATCGTTGGAAAGCTTTCATCTTCTGCTTTAGTTAAGTGCCCTAATCATATCTCTCAGTTGCTTAGAAAAAAGAATAAAAATTTTTTAATCAATCAGCTGCAGAACAAAAAAAAAAGCTTTAATTTCAGATATTTTTTTCAATTTTTTTTTGTATGACAACCTATAATAAATTGTATATCGTTTTAAAGCTTTCATCTTCAGCTTTAATTAAATGCCCTAATCATATCTCTCAGTTGCTTAGAAAAAAGAATAAAAATTTTTAATCAATCAGCTGGAGAACAAAAAAAAAAGCTTTAATTTCAGATATTTTTTTCAATTTTTTTTTTGTATGACAACCTATAATAAATTGTATATCGTTGGAAAGCTTACATCTTCAGCTTTAATAAGATTCCCTAATCATATCTCTCAGTTGCTTAGAAAAAAGAATAAAAATTTTTTAATCAATCAGCTGGAGAACAAAAAAAAAAGCTTTAATTTCAGATATTTTTTTCAATTTTTTTTTGTATGACAACCTATAATAAATTGTATATCGTTGGAAAGCTTTCATCTTCAGCTTTAATTAAATGCCCTAATCATATCTCTCAGTTGCTTAGAAAAAAGAATAAAAATTTTTTTAATCAATCAGCTGGAGAACAAAAAAAAAAGCTTTAATTTCAGATATTTTTTTCAATTTTTTTTTGTATGACAACCTATAATAAATTGTATATCGTTGGAAAGCTTTCATCTTCAGCTTTAATTAAATGCCCTAATCATATCTCTCAGTTGCTTAGAAAAAAGAATAAAATTTTTTTAATCAATCAGCTGGAGAACAAAAAAAAAGCTTTAATTTCAGATATTTTTTTCAATTTTTTTTTGTATGACAACCTATAATAAATTGTACATCGTTGGAAAGCTTACATCTTCAGCTTAAATTAGATGCGCTAATCATATCTCTCAGTTGCTTAGAAAAAAGAATAAAATTTTTTTAATCAATCAGCTGCAGAACAAAAAAAAAAGCTTTAATTTCAGATATTTTTTTCAATTTTTTTTGTATGACAACCTATAATAAATTACATCTTCAGCTTTAATTAGATGCCCTAATCATATCTCTCAGTTGCTTAGAAAAAAGAATAAAATTTTTTTAATCAATCAGCTGTAGAACAAAAAAAAAAGCTTTAATTTCAGATATTTTTTTCAATTTTTTTTTGTATGACAACCTATAATAAATTGTATATCGTTGGAAAGCTTTCATCATCAGCTTTAATTAAATGCCCTAATCATATCTCTCAGTTGCTTAGAAAAAAGAATAAAAATTTTTTAATCAATCAGCTGGAGAACAAAAAAAAAAGCTTTAATTTCAGATATTTTTTTCAATTTTATTTTGTATGACAACCTATAATAAATTGTATATCGTTGGAAAGCTTACATCTTCAGCTTTAATTAAATGCCTTAATCATATCTCTCAGTTGCTTAGAAAAAAGAATAAAATTTTTTTAATCAATCAGCTGCAGAACAAAAAAAAAAGCTTTCATTTCAGATATTTTTTTCAATTTTTTTTTGTATGACAACCTATAATAAATTGTATATTGTTGGAAAGCTTACATCTTCAGCTTTAATTAAATGCCTTAATCATATCTCTCAGTTGCTTAGAAAAAAGAATAAAATTTTTTTAATCAATCAGCTGGAGAACAAAAAGAAAAGCTTTAATTTCAGATATTTTTTTCAATTTTTTTTTGTATGACAACCTATAATAAATTGTATATCGTTGCTTAGAAAAAAGAATAAAAAATTTTTAATCAATCAGCTGCAAAACAAAAAAAAAAGCTTTAATTTCAGATATTTTTTTCAATTTTATTTTGTATGATAATAATAAATTGTATATCGTTGGAAAGCTTTCATCTTCAGCTTTAATTAAATGCCCTAATCATATCTCTCAGTTGCTTAGAAAAAAGAATAAAAATTTTTAATCAATCAGCTAGAGAACAAAAAAAAAAGCTTTAATTTCAGATATTTTTTTCAATTTTTTTTTGTATGACAACCTATAATAAATTGTATATCGTTGGAAAGCTTTCATCTTCAGCTTTAATTAAATGCCCTAATCATATCTCTCAGTTGCTTAGAAAAAAGAATAAGAATTTTTTAATCAATCAGCTGGAGAACAAAAAAAAAAAGCTTTAATTTCAGATATTTTTTTCAATTTTTTTTTGTATGACAACCTATAATAAATTGTATATCGTTGGAAAGCTTTCATCTTCAGCTTTAATTAAATGCCCTAATCATATCTCTCAGTTTCTTAGAAAAAAGAATAAAAATTTTTTAATCAATCAGCTGGAGAACAAAAAAAAAAAGCTTTAATTTCAGATATTTTTTTCAATTTTTTTTTGTATGACAACCTATAATAAATTGTATATCGTTGGAAAGCTTACATCTTCAGCTTTAATTAAATGCCCTAATCATATCTCTCAGTTGCTTAGAAAAAAGAATAAACATTTTTTAATCAATCAGCTGGAGAACAAAAAAAAAAAGCTTTAATTTCAGATATTTTTTTCAATTTTTTTTTGTATGACAACCTATAATAAATTGTATATCGTTGGAAAGCTTTCATCTTTAGCTTTAATTAAATGCCCTAATCATATCTCTCAGTTGCTTAGAAAAAAGATTACAAAATTTTTTAATCAATCAGCTGGAGAACAAAAAAAAAAGCTATAATTTCAGATATTTTTTTCAATTTTTTTTTGTATGACAACCTATAATAAATTGTATATCGTTGGAAAGCTTTCATCTTCAGCTTTAATTAAATGCCCTAATCATATCTCTCAGTTGCTTAGAAAAAAAATCAAATTTTTTTAATCAATCAGCTGGAGAACAAAAAAAAAGCTTTAGTTTCAGATATTTTTTTCAATTTTTTTTTGTATGACAACCTATAATAAATTGTACATCGTTGGAAAGCTTGCATCTTCAGCTTAAATTAAATGCCCTAATCATATCTCTCAGTTGCTTAGAAAAAAGAATAAAAATTTTTTTAATCAATCAGCTGGAGAACAAAAAAAAAAGCTTTAATTTCAGATATTTTTTTCAATTTTTTTTTGTATGACAACCTATAATAAATTGTATATCGTTGGAAAGCTTACATCTTCAGCTTTAATTAGATGCCCTAATCATATCTCTCAGTTGCTTAGAAAAAAGAATAAAAAATTTTTAATCAATCAGCTGCAGAACAAAAAAAAAGCTTTAATTTCAGATATTTTTTTCAATTTTTTTTTGTATGACAACCTATAATAAATTGTATATCGTTGGAAAGCTTTCATCTTCAGCTTTAATTAGATGCCCTAATCATATCTCTCAGTTGCTTAGAAAAAAGAATAAAAATTTTTTAATCAATCAGCTGGAGAACAAAAAAAAAGCTTTAATTTCAGATATTTTTTTCAATTTTTTTTTTGTATGACAACCTATAATAAATTGTATATCGTTGGAAAGCTTTGTATGACAACCTATAATAAATTGTATATCGTTGGAAAGCTTACATCTTCAGCTTTAATTAAATGCCTTAATCATATCTCTCAGTTGCTTAGAAAAAAGAATAAAAATTTTTTAATCAATCAGCTGGAGAACAAAAAAAAAGCTTTCATTTCAGAAAAAAGAATGCAAATTTTTTAATCAATCAGCTGCAAAACAAAAAAAAAAGTTTTAATTTCAGATATTTTTTTCAATTTTTTTTGTATGACAACCTATAATAAATTGTACATCGTTGGAAAGCTTTCATCTTCAGCTTTAATTAAATGCCCTAATCATATCTCTCAGTTGCTTAGAAAAAAGAATAAAAAAATTTTAATCAATCAGCTGGAGAACAAAAAAAAAAGCTTTAATTTCAGATATTTTTTTCAATTTTTTTTTTGTATGACAACCTATAATAAATTGTATATCGTTGGAAAGCTTTCATCTTCAGCTTTAATTAAATGCCCTAATCATATCTCTCAGTTGCTTAGAAAAAAGAATAAAAAATTTTTAATCAATCAGCTGGAGAACAAAAAAAAAAAGCTTTAATTTCAGATATTTTTTTCAATTTTTTTTTGTATGACAACCTATAATAAATTGTATATCGTTGGAAAGCTTACATCTTCAGCTTTAATTAGATGCCCTAATCATATCTCTCAGTTGCTTAGAAAAAAGAATAAAAATTTTTTAATCAATCAGCTGGAGAACAAAAAAAAAAGCTTTCATTTCAGAAAAAAGAAAACAAATTTTTTAATCAATCAGCTGCAAAACAAAAAAAAAGTTTTAATTTCAGATATTTTTTTCAATTTTTTTTGTATGACAACCTATAATAAATTGTACATCGTTGGAAAGCTTTCATCTTCAGCTTTAATTAAATGCCCTAATCATATCTCTCAGTTGCTTAGAAAAAAGAATAAAAAAATTTTAATCAATCAGCTGGAGAACAAAAAAAAAAGCTTTAATTTCAGATATTTTTTTCAATTTTTTTTTTGTATGACAACCTATAATAAATTGTATATCGTTGGAAAGCTTTCATCTTCAGCTTTAATTAAATGCCCTAATCATATCTCTCAGTTGCTTAGAAAAAAGAATAAAAATTTTTTAATCAATCAGCTGGAGAACAAAAAAAAAAGCTTTAATTTCAGATATTTTTTTCAATTTTTTTTTGTATGACAACCTATAATAAATTGTATATCGTTGGAAAGCTTTCATCTTCAGCTTTAATTAAATGCCCTAATCATATCTCTCAGTTGCTTAGAAAAAAGAATAAAAATTTTTTAATCAATCAGCTGGAGAACAAAAAAAAAAGCTTTAATTTCAGATATTTTTTTCAATTTTTTTTTGTATGACAACCTATAATAAATTGTATATCGTTGGAAAGCTTTGTATGACAACCTATAATAAATTGTATATCGTTGGAAAGCTTACATCTTCAGCTTTAATTAGATGCCCTAATCATATCTCTCAGTTGCTTAGAAAAAAGAATAAAAAATTTTTAATCAATCAGCTGTAGAACAAAAAAAAAGCTTTAATTTCAGATATTTTTTTCAATTTTATTTTGTATGACAACCTATAATAAATTGTATATCGTTGGAAAGCTTACATCTTCAGCTTTAATTAAATGCCTTAATCATATCTCTCAGTTGCTTAGAAAAAAGAATAAAAATTTTTTAATCAATCAGCTGGAGAACAAAAAAAAAAGCTTTCATTTCAGAAAAAAGAATACAAATTTTTTAATCAATCAGCTGCAAAACAAAAAAAAAAGCTTTAATTTCAGATATTTTTTTCAATTTTTTTTGTATGACAACCTATAATAAATTGTATATCGTTGGAAAGCTTTCATCTTCAGCTTAAATTAAATGCCCTTATCATATCTCTCAGTTGCTTAGAAAAAAGAATAAAAAATTTTTAATCAATCAGCTGGAGAACAAAAAAAAAAGCTTTAATTTCAGATATTTTTTTCAATTTTTTTTTGTATGACAACCTATAATAAATTGTATATCGTTGGAAAGCTTACATCTTCAGCTTTAATTAGATGCCCTAATCATATCTCTCAGTTGCTTAGAAAAAAGAATAAAAATTTTTTAATCAATCAGCTGCAAAACAAAAAAAAAAGCTTTAATTTCAGATATTTTTTTCAATTTTTTTTGTATGACAACCTATAATAAATTGTATATCGTTGGAAAGCTTTCATCTTCAGCTTTAATTAAATGCCCTAATCATATCTCTCAGTTGCTTAGAAAAAAGAATAAAAAATTTTTAATCAATCAGCTGGAGAACAAAAATCAAAGCTTTAATTTCAGATATTTTTTTCAATTTTTTTTTGTATGACAACCTATAATAAATTGTATATCGTTGGAAAGCTTTCATCTTCAGCTTTAATTAAATGCCCTAATCATATCTCTCAGTTGCTTAGAAAAAAGAATAAAAATTTTTTTAATCAATCAGCTGGAGAACAAAAAAAAAAGCTTTAATTTCAGATATTTTTTTCAATTTTTTTTTGTATGACAACCTATAATAAATTGTATATCGTTGGAAAGCTTTCATCTTCAGCTTTAATTAAATGCCCTAATCATATCTCTCAGTTGCTTAGAAAAAAGAATAAAATTTTTTTAATCAATCAGCTGGAGAACAAAAAAAAAGCTTTAATTTCAGATATTTTTTTCAATTTTTTTTTGTATGACAACCTATAATAAATTGTACATCGTTGGAAAGCTTACATCTTCAGCTTAAATTAGATGCCCTAACCATATCTCTCAGTTGCTTAGAAAAAAGAATAAAATTTTTTTAATCAATCAGCTTTAATTAGATGCCCTAATCATATCTCTCAGTTGCTTAGAAAAAAGAATAAAACATTTTTAATCAATCAGCTGCAGAACAAAAAAAAAAGCTTTAATTTCAGATATTTTTTTCAATTTTTTTTTGTATGACAACCTATAATAAATTGTATATCGTTGGAAAGCTTACATCTTCAGCTTTAATTAGATGCCCTAATCATATCTCTCAGTTGCTTAGAAAAAAGAATAAAATTTTTTTAATCAATCAGCTGTAGAACAAAAAAAAAGATTTAATTTCAGATATTTTTTTCAATTTTTTTTTGTATGACAACCTATAATAAATTGTATAACGTTGGAAAGCTTTCATCATCAGCTTTAATTAAATGCCCTAATCATATCTCTCAGTTGCTTAGAAAAAAGAATAAAAATTTTTTAATCAATCAGCTGGAGAACAAAAAAAAAGCTTTAATTTCAGATATTTTTTTCAATTTTATTTTGTATGACAACCTATAATAAATTGTATATCGTTGGAAAGCTTACATCTTCAGCTTTAATTAAATGCCTTAATCATATCTCTCAGTTGCTTAGAAAAAAGAATAAAAATTTTTTAATCAATCAGCTGGAGAACAAAAAAAAAAGCTTTCATTTCAGATATTTTTTTCAATTTTTTTTTGTATGACAACCTATAATAAATTGTATATCGTTGGAAAGCTTACATCTTCAGCTTTAATTAAATGCCCTAATCATATCTCTCAGTTGCTTAGAAAAAAGAATAAAAAATTTTTAATCAATCAGCTGCAGAACAAAAAAAAAAGCTTTAATTTCAGATATTTTTTTCAATTTTTTTTTGTATGACAACCTATAATAAATTGTATATCGTTGGAAAGCTTACATCTTCAGCTTTAATTAGATGCCCTAATCATATCTCTCAGTTGCTTAGAAAAAAGAATAAAATTTTTTTAATCAATCAGCTGCAGAACAAAAAAAAAAGCTTTAATTTCAGATATTTTTTTCAATTTTTTTTTGTATGACAACCTATAATAAATTGTATATCGTTGGAAAGCTTACATCTTCAGCTTTAATTAGTTGCCCTAATCATATCTCTCAGTTACTTAGAAAAAAGAATACAAATTTTTTAATCAATCAGCTGCAAAACAAAAAAAAAAGCTTTAATTTCAGATATTTTTTCAATTTTTTTTTGTATGACAACCTATAATAAATTGTATATCGTTGGAAAGCTTACATCTTCAGCTTTAATAAGATTCCCTAATCATATCTCTCAGTTGCTTAGAAAAAAGAATAAAATTTTTTAATCAATCAGCTGGAGAACAAAAAAAAAAAAGCTTTAATTTCAGATATTTTTTTCAATTTTTTTTTGTATGACAACCTATAATAAATTGTATATCGTTGGAAAGCTTACATCTTCAGCTTTAATTAGATGCCCTAATCATATCTCTCAGTTGCTTAGAAAAAAGAATAAAATTTTTTTAATCAATCAGCTGCAGAACAAAAAAAAAAGCTTTAATTTCAGATATTTTTTTCAATTTTTTTTTGTATGACAACCTATAATAAATTGTATATCGTTGGAAAGCTTACATCTTCAGCTTTAATTAGATGCCCTAATCATATCTCTCAGTTGCTTAGAAAAAAGAATACAAATTTTTTAATCAATCAGCTGCAAAACAAAAAAAAAAGCTTTAATTTCAGATATTTTTTTCAATTTTTTTTTGTATGACAACCTATAATAAATTGTATATCGTTGGAAAGCTTACATCTTCAGCTTTAATTAGATGCCCTAATCATATCTCTCAGTTGCTTAGAAAAAAGAATAAAATTTTTTTAATCAATCAGCTGCAGAACAAAAAAAAAACCTTTAATTTCAGATATTTTTTTCAATTTTTTTTTGTATGACAACCTATAATAAATTGTATATCGTTGGAAAGCTTACATCTTCAGCTTTAATTAGATGCCCTAATCATATCTCTCAGTTGCTTAGAAAAAAGAATACAAATTTTTTAATCAATCAGCTGCAAAACAAAAAAAAAAGCTTTAATTTCAGATATTTTTTTCAATTTTTTTTTGTATGACAACCTATAATAAAATGTATATCGTTGGAAAGCTTACATCTTCAGCTTTAATTAGATGCCCTAATCATATCTCTCAGTTGCTTAGAAAAAAGAATAAAATTTTTTTAATCAATCAGCTGCAGAACAAAAAAAAAACCTTTAATTTCAGATATTTTTTTCAATTTTTTTTTGTATGACAACCTATAATAAATTGTATATCGTTGGAAAGCTTACATCTTCAGCTTTAATTAGATGCCCTAATCATATCTCTCAGTTGCTTAGAAAAAAGAATACAAATTTTTTAATCAATCAGCTGCAAAACAAAAAAAAAAGCTTTAATTTCAGATATTTTTTTCAATTTTTTTTTGTATGACAACCTATAATAAATTGTATATCGTTGGAAAGCTTTCATCATCAGCTTTAATTAAATGCCCTAATCATATCTCTCAGTTGCTTAGAAAAAAGAATAAAAAGTTTTTAATCAATCAGCTGGAGAACAAAAAAAAAGCTTTAATTTCAGATATTTTTTTCAATTTTATTTTGTATGACAACCTATAATAAATTGTATATCGTTGGAAAGCTTACATCTTCAGCTTTAATTAAATGCCTTAATCATATCTCTCAGTTGCTTAGAAAAAAGAATAAAAATTTTTTAATCAATCAGCTGGAGAACAAAAAAAAAAGCTTTCATTTCAGATATTTTTTTCAATTTTTTTTTGTATGACAACCTATAATAAATTGTATATCGTTGGAAAGCTTACATCTTCAGCTTTAATTAAATGCCCTTATCATATCTCTCAGTTGCTTAGAAAAAAGAATAAAAATTTTTTAATCAATCAGCTGCAGAACAAAATGAAAAGCTTTAATTTCAGATATTTTTTTCAATTTTTTTTTGTATGACAACCTATAATAAATTGTATATCGTTGCTTAGGAAAAAGAATAAAAAATTTTTAATCAATCAGCTGCAGAACAAAAAAAAAGCTTTAATTTCAGATATTTTTTTCAATTTTTTTTTGTATGACAACCTATAATAAATTGTATATCGTTGGAAAGCTTACATCTTCAGCTTTAATTAGATGCCCTAATCATATCTCTCAGTTGCTTAGAAAAAAGAATAAACAATTTTTAATCAATCAGCTGCAGAACAAAAAAAAAAGCTTTAATTTCAGATATTTTTTTCAATTTTATTTTGTATGACAACCTATAATAAATTGTATATCGTTGGAAAGCTTTCATCATCAGCTTTAATTAAATGCCCTAATCATATCTCTCAGTTGCTTAGAAAAAAGAATAAAAATTTTTTAATCAATCAGCTGGAGAACAAAAAAAAAGCTTTAATTTCAGATATTTTTTTCAATTTTATTTTGTATGACAACCTATAATAAATTGTATATCGTTGGAAAGCTTACATCTTCAGCTTTAATTAAATGCCTTAATCATATCTCTCAGTTGCTTAGAAAAAAGAATAAAAATTTTTTAATCAATCAGCTGGAGAACAAAAAAAAAAGCTTTCATTTCAGATATTTTTTTCAATTTTTTTTTGTATGACAACCTATAATAAATTGTATATCGTTGGAAAGCTTACATCTTCAGCTTTAATTAAATGCCCTTATCACATCTCTCAGTTGCTTAGAAAAAAGAATAAAAATTTTTTAATCAATCAGCTGCAGAACAAAAAGAAAAGCTTTAATTTCAGATATTTTTTTCAATTTTTTTTTGTATGACAACCTATAATAAATTGTATATCGTTGCTTAGAAAAAAGAATAAAAAATTTTTAATCAATCAGCTGCAGAACAAAAAAAAAGCTTTAATTTCAGATATTTTTTTCAATTTTTTTTTGTATGACAACCTATAATAAATTGTATATCGTTGGAAAGCTTACATCTTCAGCTTTAATTAGATGCCCTAATCATATCTCTCAGTTGCTTAGAAAAAAGAATAAACAATTTTTAATCAATCAGCTGCAGAACAAAAAAAAAAGCTTTAATTTCAGATATTTTTTTCAATTTTTTTTTGTATGACAACCTATAATAAACTGTATATCGTTGGAAAGCTTTCATCTTCAGCTTTAATTAAATGCCCTAATCATATCTCTCAGTTGCTTAGAAAAAAGAATAAAAATTTTTAATCAATCAGCTGGAGATCAAAAAAAAATGCTTTAATTTCAGATATTTTTTTCAATTTTTTTTGTATGACAACCTATAATAAATTGTATATCGTTGGAAAGCTTACATCTTCAGCTTTAATAAGATTCCCTAATCATATCTCTCAGTTGCTTAGAAAAAAGAATAAAATTTTTTAATCAATCAGCTGGAGAACAAAAAAAAAAAGCTTTAATTTCAGATATTTTTTTCAATTTTTTTTTGTATGACAACCTATAATAAATTGTATATCGTTGGAAAGCTTTCATCTTCAGCTTTAATTAAATGCCCTAATCATATCTCTCAGTTGCTTAGAAAAAAGAATAAAAATTTTTTTAATCAATCAGCTGGAGAACAAAAAAAAAGCTTTAATTTCAGATATTTTTTTCCATTTTTTTTTGTATGACAACCTATAATAAATTGTATATCGTTGGAAAGCTAACATCTTCAGCTTTAATTAAATGCCCTAATCATATCTCTCAGTTGCTTAGAAAAAAGAATAAAAATTTTTTAATCAATCAGCTGCAGAACAAAAAAAAAGCTTTAATTTCAGATATTTTTTTCCATTTTTTTTTGTATGACAACCTATAATAAATTGTATATCGTTGGAAAGCTAACATCTTCAGCTTTAATTAGATGCCCTAATCATATCTCTCAGTTGCTTAAAAAAAAGAATAAACAATTTTTAATCAATCAGCTGCAGAACAAAAAAAAAAGCTTTAATTTCAGATATTTTTTTCAATTTTTTTTTGTATGACAACCTATAATAAATTGTATATCGTTGCTTAGAAAAAAGAATAAAAAATTTTTAATCAATCAGCTGCAGAACAAAAAAAAAGCTTTAATTTCAGATATTTTTTTCAATTTTTTTTTGTATGACAACCTATAATAAATTGTATATCGTTGCTTAGAAAAAAGAATAAAAAATTTTTAATCAATCAGCTGCAGAACAAAAAAAAAGCTTTAATTTCAGATATTTTTTTCAATTTTTTTTTGTATGACAACCTATAATAAATTGTATATCGTTGGAAAGCTTACATCTTCAGCTTTAATTAGATGCCCTAATCATATCTCTCAGTTGCTTAGAAAAAAGAATAAACAATTTTTAATCAATCAGCTGCAGAACAAAAAAAAAAGCTTTAATTTCAGATATTTTTTTCAATTTTTTTTTGTATGACAACCTATAATAAACTGTATATCGTTGGAAAGCTTTCATCTTCAGCTTTAATTAAATGCCCTAATCATATCTCTCAGTTGCTTAGAAAAAAGAATAAAAATTTTTAATCAATCAGCTGGAGATCAAAAAAAAATGCTTTAATTTCAGATATTTTTTTCAATTTTTTTTGTATGACAACCTATAATAAATTGTATATCGTTGGAAAGCTTACATCTTCAGCTTTAATAAGATTCCCTAATCATATCTCTCAGTTGCTTAGAAAAAAGAATAAAATTTTTTAATCAATCAGCTGGAGAACAAAAAAAAAAAGCTTTAATTTCAGATATTTTTTTCAATTTTTTTTTGTATGACAACCTATAATAAATTGTATATCGTTGGAAAGCTTTCATCTTCAGCTTTAATTAAATGCCCTAATCATATCTCTCAGTTGCTTAGAAAAAAGAATAAAAATTTTTTTAATCAATCAGCTGGAGAACAAAAAAAAAGCTTTAATTTCAGATATTTTTTTCCATTTTTTTTTGTATGACAACCTATAATAAATTGTATATCGTTGGAAAGCTAACATCTTCAGCTTTAATTAAATGCCCTAATCATATCTCTCAGTTGCTTAGAAAAAAGAATAAAAATTTTTTAATCAATCAGCTGCAGAACAAAAAAAAAGCTTTAATTTCAGATATTTTTTTCAATTTTTTTTTGTATGACAACCTATAATAAATTGTATATCGTTGGAAAGCTAACATCTTCAGCTTTAATTAAATGCCCTTATCATATCTCTCAGTTGCTTAGAAAAAAGAATAAAATTTTTTTAATCAATCAGCTGCAGAACAAAAAAAAAAGCTTTAATTTCAGATATTTTTTTCAATTTCTTTTTGTATGACAACCTATAATAAATTGTATATCGTTGGAAAGCTAACATCTTCAGCTTTAATGAAATGCCCTAATCATATCTCTCAGTTGCTTAGAAAAAAGAATAAAAATTTTTTAATCAATCAGCTGGAGAACAAAAAAAAAAGCTTTAATTTCAGATATTTTTTTCAATTTTTTTTTTGTATGACAACCTATAATAAATTGTATATCGTTGGAAAGCTAACATCTTCAGCTTTAATTAAATGCCCTAATCATATCTCTCAGTTGCTTAGAAAAAAGAATAACAATTTTTTAATCAATCAGCTGCAGAACAAAAAAAAAAGCTTTAATTTCAGATATTTTTTTCAATTTTTTTTTGTATGACAACCTATAATAAATTGTATATCGTTGGAAAGCTAACATCTTCAGCTTTAATTAAATGCCCTAATCATATCTCTCAGTTGCTTAGAAAAAAGAATAAAAATTTTTTAATCAATCAGCTGCAGAACAAAAAAAAAAGCTTTAATTTCAGATATTTTTTTCAATTTTTTTTTGTATGACAACCTATAATAAATTGTATATCATTGGAAAGCTTTCATCTTCAGCTTTAATTAAATGCCATTATCATATCTCTCAGTTGCTTAGAAAAAAGAATAAAACATTTTTTAATCAATCAGCTGGAGAACAAAAAAAAAGCTTTAATTTCAGATATTTTTTTCAATTTTTTTTTGTATGACAACCTATAATAAATTGTACATCGTTGGAAAGCTTACATTTTCAGCTTTAATTAAATGCCCTAATCATATCTCTCAGTTGCTTAGAAAAAAGAATAAAAAATTTTTAATCAATCAGCTGGAGAACAAAAAAAAAAGCTTTAATTTCAGATATTTTTTTCAATTTTTTTTTGTATGACAACCTATAATAAATTGTATATCGTTGGAAAGCTTACATCTTCAGCTTTAATTAGATGCCCTAATCATATCTCTCAGTTGCTTAGAAAAAAGAATAAAATTTTTTTAATCAATCAGCTGCAGAACAAAAAAAAAAGCTTTAATTTCAGATATTTTTTTCAATTTTTTTTGTATGACAACCTATTATAAATTGTATATCGTTGGAAAGCTTACATCTTCAGCTTTAATTAGATGCCCTAATCATATCTCTCAGTTGCTTAGAAAAAAGAATAAAAATTTTTTAATCAATCAGCTGGAGAACAAAAAATAAAGCTTTAATTTCAGATATTTTTTTCAATTTTTTTTTGTATGACAACCTATAATAAATTGTATATCGTTGGAAAGCTTACATCTTCAGCTTTAATTAGATGCCCTAATCATATCTCTCAGTTGCTTAGAAAAAAGAATAAAAATTTTTTAATCAATCAGCTGCAGAACAAAAAAAAAGCTTTAATTTCAGATATTTTTTTCAATTTTTTTTTTGTATGACAACCTATAATAAATTGTATATCGTTGGAAAGCTTACATCTTCAGCTTTAATTAGATGCCCTAATCATATCTCTCAGTTGCTTAGAAAAAAGAATAAAATTTTTTTAATCAATCAGCTGGAGAACAAAAAAAAAAGCTTTAATTTCAGATATTTTTTTCAATTTTTTTTTGTATGACAACCTATAATAAATTGTATATCGTTGGAAAGCTTACATCTTCAGCTTTAATTAGATGCCCTAATCATATCTCTCAGTTGCTTAGAAAAAAGAATAAAATTTTTTTAATCAATCAGCTGCAGAACAAAAAAAAAGCTTTAATTTAAGATATTTTTTTCAATTTTTTTTTGTATGACAACCTATAATAAATTGTATATCATTGGAAAGCTTTCATCTTCAGCTTTAATTAAATGCCCTAATCATATCTCTCAGTTGCTTAGAAAAAAGAATAAAATTTTGTTTAATCAATCAGCTGGATAACAAAAAAAAAGCTTTAATTTCAGATATTTTTTTCAATTTTTTTTTGTATGACAACCTATAATAAATTGTACATCGTTGGAAAGCTTACATTTTCAGCTTTAATTAAATGCCCTAATCATATCTCTCAGTTGCTTAGAAAAAAGAATAAAATTTTTTTAATCAATCAGCTGCAGAACAAAAAAAAAGCTTTGATTTCAGATATTTTTTTCAATTTTTTTTTGTATGACAACCTATAGTAAATTGTATATCGTTGGAAAGCTTACATCTTCAGCTTTAATTAAATGCCCTAATCATATCTCTCAGTTGCTTAGAAAAAAGAATAAAAATTTTTTAATCAATCAGCTGAAGAACAAAAAAAAAAGCTTTAATTTCAGATATTTTTTTCAATTTTTTTTTGTATGACAACCTATAATAAATTGTATATCGTTGGAAAGCTTACATCTTCAGCTTTAATTAAATGCCCTAATCATATCTCTCAGTTGCTTAGAAAAAAGAATAAAAATTTTTTAATCAATCAGCTTTAGAACAAAAAAAAAAGCTTTAATTTCAGATATTTTTTTCAATTTTTTTTTGTATGACAACCTATAATAAATTGTATATCGTTGGAAAGCTTACATCTTCAGCTTTAATTAGATGCCCTAATCATATCTCTCAGTTGCTTAGAAAAAAGAATAAAAATTTTTTAATCAATCAGCTGCAGAACAAAAAAAAAGCTTTAATTTCAGATATTTTTTTCAATTTTTTTTTGTATGACAACCTATAATAAATTGTATATCGTTGGAAAGCTTTCATCTTCAGCTTTAATTAAATGCCCTAATCATATCTCTCAGTTGCTTAGAAAAAAGAATAAAAATTTTTTAATCAATCAGCTGCAGAACAAAAAAAAAGCTTTAATTTAAGATATTTTTTTCAATTTTTTTTTGTATGACAACCTATAATAAATTGTATATCATTGGAAAGCTTTCATCTTCAGCTTTAATTAAATGCCCTAATCATATCTCTCAGTTGCTTAGAAAAAAGAATAAAAATTTTTTTAATCAATCAGCTGGATAACAAAAAAAAAAAGCTTTAATTTCAGATATTTTTTTCAATTTTTTTTTGTATGACAACCTATAATAAATTGTACATCGTTGGAAAGCTTACATTTTCAGCTTTAATTAAATGCCCTAATCATATCTCTCAGTTGCTTAGAAAAAAGAATAAAATTTTTTTAATCAATCAGCTGCAGAACAAAAAAAAAAGCTTTAATTTCAGATATTTTTTTCAATTTTTTTTTGTATGACAACCTATAATAAATTGTATATCGTTGGAAAGCTTACATCTTCAGCTTTAATTGGATGCCCTAATCATATCTCTCAGTTGCTTAGAAAAAAGAATACAAATTTTTTAATCAATCAGCTGCAAAACAAAAAAAAAAGCTTTAATTTCAGATATTTTTTTCAATTTTTTTTTGTATGACAACCTATAATAAATTGTACATCGTTGGAAAGCTTACATTTTCAGCTTTAATTAAATGCCCTAATCATATCTCTCAGTTGCTTAGAAAAAAGAATAAAAATTTTTTAATCAATCAGCTGGAGAACAAAAAAAAAGCTTTAATTTCAGATATTTTTTTCAATTTTATTTTGTATGACAACCTATAATAAATTGTATATCGTTGGAAAGCTTACATCTTCAGCTTTAATTAAATGCCCTAATCATATCTCTCAGTTGCTTAGAAAAAAGAATAAAATTTTTTTAATCAATCAGCTGCAGAACAAAAAGAAAAGCTTTAATTTCAGATATTTTTTTCAATTTTTTTTTGTATGACAACCTATAATAAATTGTATATCGTTGCTTAGAAAAAAGAATACAAAATTTTTAATCAATCAGCTGCAGAACAAAAAAAAAGCTTTAATTTCAGATATTTTTTTCAATTTTTTTTTGTATGACAACCTATAATAAATTGTACATCGTTGGAAAGCTTACATTTTCAGCTTTAATTAGTTGCCCTAATCATATCTCTCAGTTACTTAGAAAAAAGAATACAAATTTTTTAATCAATCAGCTGCAAAACAAAAAAAAAAGCTTTAATTTCAGATATTTTTTTCAATTTTTTTTGTATGACAACCTATAATAAATTGTATATCGTTGGAAAGCTTACATCTTCAGCTTTAATTAAATGCCTTAATCATATCTCTCAGTTGCTTAGAAAAAAGAATAAAAATTTTTTAATCAATCAGCTGGAGAACAAAAAAAAAAGCTTTCATTTCAGATATTTTTTTCAATTTTTTTTTGTATGACAACCTATAATAAATTGTATATCGTTGGAAAGCTTACATCTTCAGCTTTAATTAAATGCCCTAATCATATCTCTCAGTTGCTTAGAAAAAAGAATAAAAATTTTTTAATCAATCAGCTGCAGAACAAAAAGAAAAGCTTTAATTTCAGATATTTTTTTCAATTTTTTTTTGTATGACAACCTATAATAAATTGTATATCGTTGCTTAGAAAAAAGAATAAAAAATTTTTAATCAATCAGCTGCAGAACAAAAAAAAAGCTTTAATTTCAGATATTTTTTTCAATTTTTTTTTTGTATGACAACCTATAATAAATTGTATATCGTTGGAAAGCTTACATCTTCAGCTTTAATTAAATGCCCTAATCATATCTCTCAGTTGCTTAGAAAAAAGAATAAACAATTTTTAATCAATCAGCTGCAGAACAAAAAAAAAAGCTTTAATTTCAGATATTTTTTTCAATTTTTTTTTGTATGACAACCTATAATAAACTGTATATCGTTGGAAAGCTTTCATCTTCAGCTTTAATTAAATGCCCTAATCATATCTCTCAGTTGCTTAGAAAAAAGAATAAAAATTTTTAATCAATCAGCTGGAGAACAAAAAAAATGCTTTAATTTCAGATATTTTTTTCAATTTTTTTTGTATGACAACCTATAATAAATTGTATATCGTTGGAAAGCTTACATCTTCAGCTTTAATAAGATTCCCTAATCATATCTCTCAGTTGCTTAGAAAAAAGAATAAAATTTTTTAATCAATCAGCTGGAGAACAAAAAAAAAAAGCTTTAATTTCAGATATTTTTTTCAATTTTTTTTTGTATGACAACCTATAATAAATTGTATATCGTTGGAAAGCTTTCATCTTCAGCTTTAATTAAATGCCCTAATCATATCTCTCAGTTGCTTAGAAAAAAGAATAAAAATTTTTTTAATCAATCAGCTGGAGAACAAAAAAAAAAGCTTTAATTTCAGATATTTTTTTCCATTTTTTTTTGTATGACAACCTATAATAAATTGTATATCGTTGGAAAGCTAACATCTTCAGCTTTAATTAAATGCCCTTATCATATCTCTCAGTTGCTTAGAAAAAAGAATAAAAATTTTTTAATCAATCAGCTGCAGAACAAAAAAAAAAGCTTTAATTTCAGATATTTTTTTCAATTTTTTTTTGTATGACAACCTATAATAAATTGTATATCGTTGGAAAGCTAACATCTTCAGCTTTAATTAAATGCCCTAATCATATCTCTCAGTTGCTTAGAAAAAAGAATAAAAATTTTTTAATCAATCAGCTGCAGAACAAAAAAAAAAAGCTTTAATTTCAGATATTTTTTTCAATTTTTTTTTGTATGACAACCTATAATAAATTGTATATCGTTGGAAAGCTAACATCTTCAGCTTTAATTAAATGCCCTTATCATATCTCTCAGTTGCTTAGAAAAAAGAATAAAAATTTTTTAATCAATCAGCTGCAGAACAAAAAAAAAGCTTTAATTTCAGATATTTTTTTCAATTTCTTTTTGTATGACAACCTATAATAAATTGTATATCGTTGGAAAGCTAACATCTTCAGCTTTAATTAAATGCCCTAATCATATCTCTCAGTTGCTTAGAAAAAAGAATAAAAATTTTTTAATCAATCAGCTGGAGAACAAAAAAAAAAGCTTTAATTTCAAATATTTTTTTCAATTTTTTTTTGTATGACAACCTATAATAAATTGTATATCGTTGGAAAGCTAACATCTTCAGCTTTAATTAAATGCCCTAATCATATCTCTCAGTTGCTTAGAAAAAAGAATAACAATTTTTTAATCAATCAGCTGCAGAACAAAAAAAAACGCTTTAATTTCAGATATTTTTTTCAATTTTTTTTTGTATGACAACCTATAATAAATTGTATATCGTTGGAAAGCTAACATCTTCAGCTTTAATTAAATGCCCTAATCATATCTCTCAGTTGCTTAGAAAAAAGAATAAAAATTTTTTAATCAATCAGCTGCAGAACAAAAAAAAAAGCTTTAATTTCAGATATTTTTTTCAATTTTTTTTTGTATGACAACCTATAATAAATTGTATATCATTGGAAAGCTTTCATCTTCAGCTTTAATTAAATGCCATTATCATATCTCTCAGTTGCTTAGAAAAAAGAATAAAACATTTTTTAATCAATCAGCTGGAGAACAAAAAAAAAGCTTTAATTTCAGATATTTTTTTCAATTTTTTTTTGTATGACAACCTATAATAAATTGTACATCGTTGGAAAGCTTACATTTTCAGCTTTAATTAAATGCCCTAATCATATCTCTCAGTTGCTTAGAAAAAAGAATAAAAAATTTTTAATCAATCAGCTGGAGAACAAAAAAAAAAGCTTTAATTTCAGATATTTTTTTCAATTTTTTTTTGTATGACAACCTATAATAAATTGTATATCGTTGGAAAGCTTACATCTTCAGCTTTAATTAGATGCCCTAATCATATCTCTCAGTTGCTTAGAAAAAAGAATAAAATTTTTTTAATCAATCAGCTGCAGAACAAAAAAAAAAGCTTTAATTTCAGATATTTTTTTCAATTTTTTTTGTATGACAACCTATTATAAATTGTATATCGTTGGAAAGCTTACATCTTCAGCTTTAATTAGATGCCCTAATCATATCTCTCAGTTGCTTAGAAAAAAAAATAAAAATTTTTTAATCAATCAGCTGCAGAACAAAAAAAAAAGCTTTAATTTCAGATATTTTTTTCAATTTTTTTTTTGTATGACAACCTATAATAAATTGTATATCGTTGGAAAGCTTACATCTTCAGCTTTAATTAGATGCCCTAATCATATCTCTCAGTTGCTTAGAAAAAAGAATAAAAATTTTTTAATCAATCAGCTGGAGAACAAAAAAAAAAGCTTTAGTTTCAGATATTTTTTTCAATTTTTTTTTGTATGACAACCTATAATAAATTGTATATCGTTGGAAAGCTTTCATCTTCAGCTTTAATTAAATGCCCTAATCATATCTCTCAGTTGCTTAGAAAAAAGAATAAAAATTTTTTAATCAATCAGCTGCAGAACAAAAAAAAAAGCTTTAATTTAAGATATTTTTTTCAATTTTTTTTTGTATGACAACCTATAATAAATTGTATATCATTGGAAAGCTTTCATCTTCAGCTTTAATTAAATGCCCTTATCATATCTCTCAGTTGCTTAGAAAAAAGAATAAAATTTTGTTTAATCAATCAGCTGGATAACAAAAAAAAAAGCTTTAATTTCAGATATTTTTTTCAATTTTTTTTTGTATGACAACCTATAATAAATTGTACATCGTTGGAAAGCTTACATTTTCAGCTTTAATTAAATGCCCTAATCATATCTCTCAGTTGCTTAGAAAAAAGAATAAAATTTTTTTAATCAATCAGCTGCAGAACAAAAAAAAAGCTTTGATTTCAGATATTTTTTTCAATTTTTTTTTGTATGACAACCTATAGTAAATTGTATATCGTTGGAAAGCTAACATCTTCAGCTTTAATTAAATGCCCTTATCATATCTCTCAGTTCCTTAGAAAAAAGAATAAAATTTTTTTAATCAATCAGCTGCAGAACAAAAAAAAAAGCTTTAATTTCAGATATTTTTTTCAATTTCTTTTTGTATGACAACCTATAATAAATTGTATATCGTTGGAAAGCTAACATCTTCAGCTTTAATTAAATGCCCTAATCATATCTCTCAGTTGCTTAGAAAAAAGAATAAAAATTTTTTAATCAATCAGCTGGAGAACAAAAAAAAAAGCTTTAATTTCAAATATTTTTTTCAATTTTTTTTTGTATGACAACCTATAATAAATTGTATATCGTTGGAAAGCTAACATCTTCAGCTATTTAAATGCCCTAATCATATCTCTCAGTTGCTTAGAAAAAAGAATAACAATTTTTTAATCAATCAGCTGCAGAACAAAAAAAAACGCTTTAATTTCAGATATTTTTTTCAATTTTTTTTTGTATGACAACCTATAATAAATTGTATATCGTTGGAAAGCTAACATCTTCAGCTTTAATTAAATGCCCTAATCATATCTCTCAGTTGCTTAGAAAAAAGAATAAAATTTTTTTAATCAATCAGCTGGATAACAAAAAAAAAGCTTTAATTTCAGATATTTTTTTCAATTTTTTTTTGTATGACAACCTACAATAAATTGTATATCATTGGAAAGCTTTCATCTTCAGCTTTAATTAAATGCCATTGTCATATCTCTCAGTTGCTTAGAAAAAAGAATAAAACATTTTTTAATCAATCAGCTGGAGAACAAAAAAAAAGCTTTAATTTCAGATATTTTTTTCAATTTTGTTTTGTATGACAACCTATAATAAATTGTACATCGTTGGAAAGCTTACATTTTCAGCTTTAATTAAATGCCCTAATCATATCTCTCAGTTGCTTAGAAAAAAGAATAAAAATTTTTTAATCAATCAGCTGCAGAACAAAAAAAAAAGCTTTAATTTCAGATATTTTTTTCAATTTTTTTTTGTATGACAACCTATAATAAATTGTATATCGTTGGAAAGCTTACATCTTCAGCTTTAATTAGATGCCCTAATCATATCTCTCAGTTGCTTAGAAAAAAGAATACAAATTTTTTAATCAATCAGCTGCAGAACAAAAAAAAAAGCTTTAATTTCAGATATTTTTTTCAATTTTTTTTTGTATGACAACCTATAATAAATTGTATATCGTTGGAAAGCTTTCATCTTCAGCTTTAATTAGATGCCCTAATCATATCTCTCAGTTGCTTAGAAAAAAGAATAAAAATTTTTTAATCAATCAGCTGCAGAACAAAAAAAAAAGCTTTAATTTAAGATATTTTTTTCAATTTTTTTTTGTATGACAACCTATAATAAATTGTATATCATTGGAAAGCTTTCATCTTCAGCTTTAATTAAATGCCCTAATCATATCTCTCAGTTGCTTAGAAAAAAGAATAAAATTTTGTTTAATCAATCAGCTGGATAACAAAAAAAAAAGCTTTAATTTCAGATATTTTTTTCAATTTTTTTTTGTATGACAACCTATAATAAATTGTACATCGTTGGAAAGCTTACATTTTCAGCTTTAATTAAATGCCCTAATCATATCTCTCAGTTGCTTAGAAAAAAGAATAAAATTTTTTTAATCAATAAGCTGCAGAACAAAAAAAAAGCTTTGATTTCAGATATTTTTTTCAATTTTTTTTTGTATGACAACCTATAGTAAATTGTATATCGTTGGAAAGCTTACATCTTCAGCTTTAATTAAATGCCCTAATCATATCTCTCAGTTGCTTAGAAAAAAGAATAAAAATTTTTTAATCAATCAGCTTTAGAACAAAAAAAAAAGCTTTAATTTCAGATATTTTTTTCAATTTTTTTTTGTATGACAACCTATAATAAATTGTATATCGTTGGAAAGCTTACATCTTCAGCTTTAATTAGATGCCCTAATCATATCTCTCAGTTGCTTAGAAAAAAGAATACAAATTTTTTAATCAATCAGCTGGAGAACAAAAAAAAAGCTTTAATTTCAGATATTTTTTTCAATTTTTTTTTGTATGACAACCTATAATAAATTGTATATCGTTGGAAAGCTTTCATCTTCAGCTTTAATTAAATGCCCTAATCATATCTCTCAGTTGCTTAGAAAAAAGAATACAAATTTTTTAATCAATCAGCTGCAGAACAAAAAAAAAGCTTTAATTTAAGATATTTTTTTCAATTTTTTTTTGTATGACAACCTATAATAAATTGTATATCGTTGGAAAGCTTTCATCTTCAGCTTTAATTAAATGCCCTAATCATATCTCTCAGTTGCTTAGAAAAAAGAATAAAAATTTTTTAATCAATCAGCTGCAGAACAAAAAAAAAAGCTTTAATTTCAGATATTTTTTTCAATTTTTTTTTGTATGACAACCTATAATAAATTGTATATCGTTGGAAAGCTTACATCTTCAGCTTTAATTAGATGCCCTAATCATATCTCTCAGTTGCTTAGAAAAAAGAATAAAAATTTTTTAATCAATCAGCTGGAGAACAAAAAAAAAGCTTTAATTTCAGATATTTTTTTCAATTTTTTTTTGTATGACAACCTATAATAAATTGTATATCGTTGGAAAGCTTTCATCTTCAGCTTTAATTAAATGCCCTAATCATATCTCTCAGTTGCTTAGAAAAAAGAATAAAAATTTTTTAATCAATCAGCTGCAGAACAAAAAAAAAGCTTTAATTTAAGATATTTTTTTCAATTTTTTTTTGTATGACAACCTATAATAAATTGTATATCATTGGAAAGCTTTCATCTTCAGCTTTAATTAAATGCCCTAATCATATCTCTCAGTTGCTTAGAAAAAAGAATAAAAATTTTTTTAATCAATCAGCTGGATAACAAAAAAAAAAGCTTTAATTTCAGATATTTTTGTCAATTTTTTTTTGTATGACAACCTATAATAAATTGTACATCGTTGGAAAGCTTACATTTTCAGCTTTAATTAAATGCCCTAATCATATCTCTCAGTTGCTTAGAAAAAAGAATAAAATTTTTTTAATCAATCAGCTGCAGAACAAAAAAAAAAGCTTTGATTTCAGATATTTTTTTCAATTTTTTTTTGTATGACAACCTATAGTAAATTGTATATCGTTGGAAAGCTTACATCTTCAGCTTTAATTAGATGCCCTAATCATATCTCTCAGTTGCTTAGAAAAAAGAATAAAAATTTTTTAATCAATCAGCTGCAGAACAAAAAAAAAGCTTTAATTTCAGATATTTTTTTCAATTTTTTTTGTATGACAACCTATAATAAATTGTATATCGTTGGAAAGCTTACATCTTCAGCTTTAATTAAATGCCCTAATCATATCTCTCAGTTGCTTAGAAAAAAGAATAAAAATTTTTTAATCAATCAGCTTTAGAACAAAAAAAAAGCTTTAATTTCAGATATTTTTTTCAATTTTTTTTTGTATGACAACCTATAATAAATTGTATATCATTGGAAAGCTTTCATCTTCAGCTTTAATTAAATGCCCTAATCATATCTCTCAGTTGCTTAGAAAAAAGAATAAAAATTTTTTTAATCAATCAGCTGGATAAAAAAAAAAAAGCTTTAATTTCAGATATTTTTTTCAATTTTTTTTTGTATGACAACCTATAATAAATTGTACATCGTTAGAAAGCTTACATTTTCAGCTTTAATTAAATGCCCTTATCATATCTCTCAGTTGCTTAGAAAAAAGAATAAAATTTTTTTAATCAATCAGCTGGAGAACAAAAAAAAAAGCTTTGATTTCAGATATTTTTTTCAATTTTTTTTTGTATGACAAAATTGTATGACAAATTGTATATCGTTGGAAAGCTTACATCTTCAGCTTTAATTAGATGCCCTAATCATATCTCTCAGTTGCTTAGAAAAAAGAATAAAAATTTTTTAATCAATCAGCTGCAGAACAAAAAAAAAAGCTTTAATTTCAGATATTTTTTTCAATTTTTTTTGTATGACAACCTATAATAAATTGTACATCGGTGGAAAGCTTACATCTTCAGCTTTAATTAAATGTCCTAATCATATCTCTCAGTTGCTTAGAAAAAAGAATAAAAATTTTTTAATCAATCAGCTTTAGAACAAAAAAAAAGCTTTAATTTCAGATATTTTTTTCAATTTTTTTTTGTATGACAACCTATAATAAATTGTATATCGTTGGAAAGCTTACATCTTCAGCTTTAATTAGATGCCCTAATCATATCTCTCAGTTGCTTAGAAAAAAGAATACAAATTTTTTAATCAATCAGCTGGAGAACAAAAAAAAAGCTTTAATTTCAGATATTTTTTTCAATTTTTTTTTGTATGACAACCTATAATAAATTGTATATCGTTGGAAAGCTTTCATCTTCAGCTTTAATTAAATGCCCTAATCATATCTCTCAGCTGCTTAGAAAAAAGAATAAAAATTTTTTAATCAATCAGCTGGAGAACAAAAAAAAAAGCTTTAATTTCAGATATTTTTTTCAATTTTTTTTGTATGACAACCTATAATAAATTGTATATCGTTGGAAAGCTTTCATCTTCAGCTTTAATTAAATGCCCTAACCATATCTCTCATTTGCTTAGAAAAAAGAATAAAAATTTTTTAACCAATCAGCTGGAGAACAAAAAAAAAAGCTTTAATTTCAGATATTTTTTTCAATTTTTTTTTGTATGACAACCTATAATAAATTGTATATCGTTGGAAAGCTTACATCTTCAGCTTTAATTAGATGCCCTAATCATATCTCTCAGTTGCTTAGAAAAAAGAATAAAAATTTTTTAATCAATCAGCTGCAGAACAAAAAAAAAAGCTTTAATTTCAGATATTTTTTTCAATTTTTTTTTGTATGACAACCTATAATAAATTGTATATCGTTGGAAAGCTTACATCTTTAGCTTTAATTAGATGTCATAATCATATCTCTCAGTTGCTTAGAAAAAAGAATAAAAATTTTTTAATCAATCAGCTGCAGAACAAAAAAAAAGCTTTAATTTCAGATATTTTTTTCAATTTTTTTTTGTATGACAACCTATAATAAATTGTATATCGTTGGAAAGCTTTCATCTTCAGCTTTAATTAAATGCAGTAATCATATCTCTCAGTTGCTTAGAAAAAAGAATACAAATTTTTTAATCAATCAGCTGGAGAACAAAAAAAAAGCTTTAATTTCAGATATTTTTTTTAATTTTTTTTTGTATGACAACCTATAATAAATTGTATATCGTTGGAAAGCTTTCATCTTCAGCTTTAATTAAATGCAGTAATCATATCTCTCAGTTGCTTAGAAAAAAGAATAAAAATTTTTTAATCAATCAGCTGCAGAACAAAAAAAAAGCTTTAATTTCAGATATTTTTTTCAATTTTTTTTTGTATGACAACCTATAATAAATTGTATATCGTTGGAAAACTTTTATCTTCAGCTTTAATTAAATGCCCTTATCATATCTCTCAGTTGCTTAGAAAAAAGAATACAAATTTTTTAATCAATCAGCTGGAGAACAAAAAAAAAGCTTTAATTTCATATATTTTTTTCAATTTTTTTTGTATGACAACCTATAATAAATTGTATATCGTTGGAAAGCTTTCATCTTCAGCTTTAATTAAATGCCCTAATCATATCTCTCAGTTGCTTAGAAAAAAGAATAAAAATTTTTTAATCAATCAGCTGCAGAACAAAAAAAAAAGCTTTAATTTCAGATATTTTTTTCAATTTTTTTTTGTATGAAAACCTATAATAAATTGTATATCGTTGGAAAGCTTTCATCTTCAGCTTTAATTAAATGCAGTAATCATATCTCTCAGTTGCTTAGAAAAAAGAATAAAATTTTTTTAATCAATCAGCTGCAGAACAAAAAAAAAAGCTTTAATTTCAGATATTTTTTTCAATTTTTTTTGTATGACAACCTATAATAAATTGTATATCGTTGGAAAGCTTACATCTTCAGCTTTAATTAGATGCCCTAATCATATCTCTCAGTTGCTTAGAAAAAAGAATACAAATTTTTTAATCAATCAGCTGCAGAACAAAAAAAAAAGCTTTAATTTCAGATATTTTTTTCAATTTTTTTTGTATGACAACCTATAATAAATTGTATATCGTTGGAAAGCTTTCATCTTCAGCTTTAATTAAATGCCCTAATCATATCTCTCAGTTGCTTAGAAAAAAGAATAAAAATTTTTTAATCAATCAGCTGGAGAACAAAAAAAAAAGCTTTAATTTCAGATATTTTTTTCAATTTTTTTTTTTGTATGACAACCTATAATAAATTGTATATCGTTGGAAAGCTTTCATCTTCAGCTTTAATTAAATGCCCTAATCATATCTCTCAGTTGCTTAGAAAAAAGAATAAAAATTTTTTAATCAATCAGCTGGAGAACAAAAAAAAAAGCTTTAATTTCAGATATTTTTTTTAATTTTTTTTTGTATGACAACCTATAATAAATTGTATATCGTTGGAAAGCTTACATCTTCAGCTTTAATTAGATGCCCTAATCATATCTTTTAGTTGCTTAGAAAAAAGAATAAAAATTTTTTAATCAATCAGCTGCAGAACAAAAAAAAAGCTTTAATTTCAGATATTTTTTTCAATTTTTTTTTTGTATGACAACCTATAATAAATTGTATATCGTTGGAAAGCTTACATCTTCAGCTTTAATTAGATGCCCTAATCATATCTCTCAGTTGCTTAGAAAAAAGAATAAAAATTTTTTAATCAATCAGCTGCAGAACAAAAAAAAAAGCTTTAATTTCAGATATTTTTTTCAATTTTTTTTTGTATGAAAACCTATAATAAATTGTATATCGTTGGAAAGCTTTCATCTTCAGCTTTAATTAAATGCAGTAATCATATCTCTCAGTTGCTTAGAAAAAAGAATAAAATTTTTTTAATCAATCAGCTGCAGAACAAAAAAAAAGCTTTAATTTCAGATATTTTTTTCAATTTTTTTTGTATGACAACCTATAATAAATTGTATATCGTTGGAAAGCTTACATCTTCAGCTTTAATTAGATGCCCTAATCATATCTCTCAGTTGCTTAGAAAAAAGAATACAAATTTTTTAATCAATCAGCTGCAGAACAAAAAAAAAAGCTTTAATTTCAGATATTTTTTTCAATTTTTTTTGTATGACAACCTATAATAAATTGTATATCGTTGGAAAGCTTTCATCTTCAGCTTTAATTAAATGCCCTAATCATATCTCTCAGTTGCTTAGAAAAAAGAATAAAAATTTTTTAATCAATCAGCTGGAGAACAAAAAAAAAAGCTTTAATTTCAGATATTTTTTTCAATTTTTTTTTTTGTATGACAACCTATAATAAATTGTATATCGTTGGAAAGCTTTCATCTTCAGCTTTAATTAAATGCCCTAATCATATCTCTCAGTTGCTTAGAAAAAAGAATAAAAATTTTTTAATCAATCAGCTGCAGAGCAAAAAAAAAAGCTTTAATTTCAGATATTTTTTTCAATTTTTTTTTGTATGACAACCTATAATAAATTGTACATCGTTGGAAAGCTTTCATCTTCAGCTTTAATTAAATGCCCTAATCATATCTCTCAGTTGCTTAGAAAAAAGAATAAAAATTTTTTAATCAATCAGCTGCAGAACAAAAAAAAAAGCTTTCATTTCAGATATTTTTTTCAATTTTTTTTTGTATGACAACCTATAATAAATTGTATATCGTTGGAAAGCTTACATCTTCAGCTTTAATTAGATGCCCTAATCATATCTCTCAGTTGCTTAGAAAAAAGAATAAAAATTTTTTAATCAATCAGCTGCAGAACAAAAAAAAAAGCTTTAATTTCATATATTTTTTTCAATTTTTTTTGTATGACAACCTATAATAAATTGTATATCGTTGGAAAGCTTTCATCTTCAGCTTTAATTAAATGCCCTAATCATATCTCTCAGTTGCTTAGAAAAAAGAATAAAATTTTTTTAATCAATCAGCTTTAGAACAAAAAAAAAAGCTTTAATTTCAGATATTTTTTTCAATTTTTTTTTGTATGACAACCTATAATAAATTGTATATCGTTGGAAAGCTTACATCTTCAGCTTTAATTAGATGCCCTAATCATATCTCTCAGTTGCTTAGAAAAAAGAATACAAATTTTTTAATCAATCAGCTGCAGAACAAAAAAAAAAAGCTTTAATTTCAGATATTTTTTTCAATTTTTTTTTGTATGAAAACCTATAATAAATTGTATATCGTTGGAAAGCTTTCATCTTCAGCTCTAATTAAATGCAGTAATCATATCTCTCAGTTGCTTAGAAAAAAGAATAAAATTTTTTTAATCAATCAGCTGCAGAACAAAAAAAAAAGCTTTAATTTCAGATATTTTTTTCAATTTTTTTTGTATGACAACCTATAATAAATTGTATATCGTTGGAAAGCTTACATCTTCAGCTTTAATTAGATGCCCTAATCATATCTCTCAGTTGCTTAGAAAAAAGAATAAAAATTTTTTAATCAATCAGCTGGAGAACAAAAAAAAAAGCTTTAATTTCAGATATTTTTTTCAATTTTTTTTTGTATGAAAACCTATAATAAATTGTATATCGTTGGAAAGCTTTCATCTTCAGCTCTAATTAAATGCAGTAATCATATCTCTCAGTTGCTTAGAAAAAAGAATAAAATTTTTTTAATCAATCAGCTGCAGAACAAAAAAAAAAGCTTTAATTTCAGATATTTTTTTCAATTTTTTTTGTATGACAACCTATAATAAATTGTATATCGTTGGAAAGCTTACATCTTCAGCTTTAATTAGATGCCCTAATCATATCTCTCAGTTGCTTAGAAAAAAGAATACAAATTTTTTAATCAATCAGCTGCAGAACAAAAAAAAAAGCTTTAATTTCAGATATTTTTTTCAATTTTTTTTGTATGACAACCTATAATAAATTGTATATCGTTGGAAAGCTTTCATCTTCAGCTTTAATTAAATGCCCTAATCATATCTCTCAGTTGCTTAGAAAAAAGAATAAAAATTTTTTAATCAATCAGCTGGAGAACAAAAAAAAAAGCTTTAATTTCAGATATTTTTTTCAATTTTTTTTTTGTATGACAACCTATAATAAATTGTATATCGTTGGAAAGCTTTCATCTTCAGCTTTAATTAAATGCCCTAATCATATCTCTCAGTTGCTTAGAAAAAAGAATAAAAATTTTTTAATCAATCAGCTGCAGAACAAAAAAAAAAGCTTTAATTTCAGATATTTTTTTCAATTTTTTTTTGTATGACAACCTATAATAAATTGTACATCGTTGGAAAGCTTTCATCTTCAGCTTTAATTAAATGCCCTAATCATATCTCTCAGTTGCTTAGAAAAAAGAATAACAATTTTTTAATCAATCAGCTGCAGAACACAAAAAAAAGCTTTCATTTCAGATATTTTTTTCAATTTTTTTTTGTATGACAACCTATAATAAATTGTATATCGTTGGAAAGCTTACATCTTCAGCTTTAATTAGATGCCCTAATCATATCTCTCAGTTGCTTAGAAAAAAGAATAAAAATTTTTTAATCAATCAGCTGCAGAACAAAAAAAAAAGCTTTAATTTCATATATTTTTTTCAATTTTTTTTGTATGACAACCTATAATAAATTGTATATCGTTGGAAAGCTTTCATCTTCAGCTTTAATTAAATGCCCTAATCATATCTCTCAGTTGCTTAGAAAAAAGAATAAAATTTTTTTAATCAATCAGCTTTAGAACAAAAAAAAAAGCTTTAATTTCAGATATTTTTTTCAATTTTTTTTTGTATGACAACCTATAATAAATTGTATATCGTTGGAAAGCTTACATCTTCAGCTTTAATTAGATGCCCTAATCATATCTCTCAGTTGCTTAGAAAAAAGAATAAAAATTTTTTAATCAATCAGCTGGAGAACAAAAAAAAAGCTTTAATTTCAGATATTTTCTTCAATTTTTTTTTGTATGACAACCTATAATAAATTGTATATCGTTGGAAAGCTTTCATCTTCAGCTTTAATTAAATGCCCTAATCATATCTCTCAGTTGCTTAGAAAAAAGAATAAAAATTTTTTAATCAATCAGCTGGAGAACAATAAAAAAAGCTTTAATTTCAGATATTTTTTTCAATTTTTTTTTGTATGACAACCTATAATAAATTGTATATCGTTGGAAAGCTTTCATCTTCAGCTTTAATTAAATGCCCTAATCATATCTCTCAGTTGCTTAGAAAAAAGAATAAAAATTTTTTAATCAATCAGCTGCAGAACAAAAAAAAAAGCTTTAATTTCAGATATTTTTTTCAATTTTTTTTTGTATGACAACCTATAATAAATTGTATATCGTTGGAAAGCTTACATCTTCAGCTTTAATTAGATGCCCTAGTCATATGTCTCAGTTGCTTAGAAAAAAGAATAAAAATTGTTTAATCAATCAGCTGCAGAACAAAAAAAAAAGCTTTAATTTCAGATATTTTTTTCAATTTTTTTTTGTATGACAACCTATAATAAATTGTATATCGTTGGAAAGCTTACATCTTCAGCTTTAATTAGATGCCCTAATCATATCTCTCAGTTGCTTAGAAAAAAGAATAAAAATTTTTTAATCAATCAGCTGCAGAACAAAAAAAAAAGCTTTAATTTCAGATATTTTTTTCAATTTTTTTTTGTATGACAACCTATAATAAATTGTATATCGTTGGAAAGCTTACATCTTTAGCTTTAATTAGATGTCATAATCATATCTCTCAGTTGCTTAGAAAAAAGAATAAAAATTTTTTAATCAATCAGCTGCAGAACAAAAAAAGCTTTAATTTCAGATATTTTTTTCAATTTTTTTTTGTATGACAACCTGTAATAAATTGTATATCGTTGGAAAGCTTTCATCTTCAGCTTTAATTAAATGCCCTAATCATATCTCTCAGTTGCTTAGAAAAAAGAATAAAATTTTTTTAATCAATCAGCTGCAGAACAAAAAAAAAAGCTTTAATTTCAGATATTTTTTTCAATTTTTTTTTGTATGACAACCTATAATAAATTGTATATCGTTGGAAAGCTTACATCTTCAGCTTTAATTAAATGCCTTAATCATATCTCTCAGTTGCTTAGAAAAAAGAATAAAAATTTTTTAATCAATCAGCTGGAGAACAAAAAAAAAAGCTTTCATTTCAGATTTTTTTTTCAATTTTTTTTTGTATGACAACCTATAATAAATTGTATATCGTTGGAAAGCTTACATCATCAGCTTTAATAAGATGCCCTAATCATATCTCTCAGTTGCTTAGAAAAAAGAATAAAATTTTTTTAATCAATCAGCTGCAGAACAAAAAGAAAAGCTTTAATTTCAGATATTTTTTTCAATTTTTTTTGTATGACAACCTATAATAAATTGTATATCGTTGGAAAGCTTTCATCTTCAGCTTTAATTGGATGCCCTAATCATATCTCTCAGTTGCTTAGAAAAAAGAATAAAAATTTTTTAATCAATCAGCTGGAGAACAAAAAAAAAAGCTTTAATTTCAGATATTTTTTTCAATTTTTTTTTGTATGACAACCTATAATAAATTGTATATCGTTGGAAAGCTTTCATCTTCAGCTTTAATTAAATGCAGTAATCATATCTCTCAGTTGCTTAGAAAAAAGAATAAAAATTTTTTAATCAATCAGCTGCAGAACAAAAAAAAAGCTTTAATTTCAGATATTTTTTTCAATTTTTTTTTGTATGACAACCTATAATAAATTGTATATCGTTGGAAAACTTTTATCTTCAGCTTTAATTAAATGCCCTTATCATATCTCTCAGTTGCTTAGAAAAAAGAATACAAATTTTTTAATCAACCAGCTGGAGAACAAAAAAAAAGCTTTAATTTCATATATTTTTTTCAATTTTTTTTGTATGACAACCTATAATAAATTGTATATCGTTGGAAAGCTTTCATCTTCAGCTTTAATTAAATGCCCTAATCATATCTCTCAGTTGCTTAGAAAAAAGAATAAAAATTTTTTAATCAATCAGCTGCAGAACAAAAAAAAAAGCTTTAATTTCAGATATTTTTTTCAATTTTTTTTTGTATGAAAACCTATAATAAATTGTATATCGTTGGAAAGCTTACATCTTCAGCTTTAATTAAATGCAGTAATCATATCTCTCAGTTGCTTAGAAAAAAGAATAAAATTTTTTTAATCAATCAGCTGCAGAACAAAAAAAAAAGCTTTAAATTCAGATATTTTTTTCAATTTTTTTTTGTATGACAACCTATAATAAATTGTATATCGTTGGAAAGCTTACATCTTCAGCTTTAATTAGATGCCCTAATCATATCTCTCAGTTGCTTAGAAAAAAGAATACAAATTTTTTAATCAATCAGCTGCAGAACAAAAAAAAAAGCTTTAATTTCAGATATTTTTTTCAATTTTTTTTGTATGACAACCTATAATAAATTGTATATCGTTGGAAAGCTTTCATCTTCAGCTTTAATTAAATGCCCTAATCATATCTCTCAGTTGCTTAGAAAAAAGAATAAAAATTTTTTAATCAATCAGCTGGAGAACAAAAAAAAAAGCTTTAATTTCAGATATTTTTTTCAATTTTTTTTTTGTATGACAACCTATAATAAATTGTATATCGTTGGAAAGCTTTCATCTTCAGCTTTAATTAAATGCCCTAATCATATCTCTCAGTTGCTTAGAAAAAAGAATAAAAATTTTTTAATCAATCAGCTGGAGAACAAAAAAAAAAGCTTTAATTTCAGATATTTTTTTTAATTTTTTTTTGTATGACAACCTATAATAAATTGTATATCGTTGGAAAGCTTACATCTTCAGCTTTAATTAGATGCCCTAATCATATCTCTCAGTTGCTTAGAAAAAAGAATAAAAATTTTTTAATCAATCAGCTGCAGAACAAAAAAAAAAGCTTTAATTTCAGATATTTTTTTCAATTTTTTTTTGTATGACAACCTATAATAAATTGTATATCGTTGGAAAGCTTACATCTTCAGCTTTAATTAGATGCCCTAATCATATCTCTCAGTTGCTTAGAAAAAAGAATAAAAATTTTTTAATCAATCAGCTGCAGAACAAAAAAAAAAGCTTTAATTTCAGATATTTTTTTCAATTTTTTTTTGTATGACAACCTATAATAAATTGTACATCGTTGGAAAGCTTTCATCTTCAGCTTTAATTAAATGCCCTAATCATATCTCTCAGTTGCTTAGAAAAAAGAATAAAAATTTTTTAATCAATCAGCTGCAGAACAAAAAAAAAAGCTTTCATTTCAGATATTTTTTTCAATTTTTTTTTGTATGACAACCTATAATAAATTGTATATCGTTGGAAAGCTTACATCTTCAGCTTTAATTAGATGCCCTAATCATATCTCTCAGTTGCTTAGAAAAAAGAATAAAAATTTTTTAATCAATCAGCTGCAGAACAAAAAAAAAAGCTTTAATTTCATATATTTTTTTCAATTTTTTTTGTATGACAACCTATAATAAATTGTATATCGTTGGAAAGCTTTCATCTTCAGCTTTAATTAAATGCCCTAATCATATCTCTCAGTTGCTTAGAAAAAAGAATAACATTTTTTTAATCAATCAGCTTTAGAACAAAAAAAAAAGCTTTAATTTCAGATATTTTTTTCAATTTTTTTTTGTATGACAACCTATAATAAATTGTATATCGTTGGAAAGCTTACATCTTCAGCTTTAATTAGATGCCCTAATCATATCTCTCAGTTGCTTAGAAAAAAGAATAAAAATTTTTTAATCAATCAGCTGGAGAACAAAAAAAAAGCTTTAATTTCAGATATTTTCTTCAATTTTTTTTTGTATGACAACCTATAATAAATTGTATATCGTTGGAAAGCTTTCATCTTCAGCTTTAATTAAATGCCCTAATCATATCTCTCAGTTGCTTAGAAAAAAGAATAAAAATTTTTTAATCAATCAGCTGGAGAACAATAAAAAAAGCTTTAATTTCAGATATTTTTTTCAATTTTTTTTTGTATGACAACCTATAATAAATTGTATATCGTTGGAAAGCTTTCATCTTCAGCTTTAATTAAATGCCCTAATCATATCTCTCAGTTGCTTAGAAAAAAGAATAAAAATTTTTTAATCAATCAGCTGCAGAACAAAAAAAAAAAGCTTTAATTTCAGATATTTTTTTCAATTTTTTTTTGTATGACAACCTATAATAAATTGTATATCGTTAGAAAAAAGAATAAAAATTTTTTAATCAATCAGCTGGAGAACAAAAAAAAAAGCTTTAATTTCAGATATTTTTTTCAATTTTTTTACTTGCGATATAGGTACTATATATCAAGTTATGCATTCGTACAAAAAAAAAAAGTTGAGATAACATTTTTCCATGACATTACGATGATAGACAATGCCAAAAAAGTGGGTCCCGGAAGTCCGTCTGTCTGTCTGTCTGTCTGTCTGTCAGTCTGTCAGTCTGTCAGTCTGTCTGTCTGTATAAGGAGCTAGAGCCTAAACGGATGGACCGATTGACTTCAAACTTGCTATGTAGCAGTTTTTGGAGACTCTCCAGAGGGGTTTTTGGAATTAATTTTTTTGGACCAAAAATAACGGTACCTGCCATATAAAAATTTCAGAAAAGTTAAATTTATCAAAAATGGCTCCAACGATTTTGTTTAAAAAATTCAAATGTTAGTTTTTAAAGAAGGTCTATCTTTTGATCAAAAAAATTTTTTTGAAAAATCATTATTAACGGTACCTGCCATAGGACCGCTTTTTTAAAATCCGATTTTCTACCAAACCGCTTATTGTATTTCAACGAAATTTTTTATACAAAAGCATTTATCTAATTTTAATATAAGCCAGAAATAAAATTTTGAAAAAAATAATTTTTGGATTTTTAAAAAAAATTTGAAATTTTTTTTTTGAAAAATCAAATTTTCGAAAACGGGACATTGAATTTTTTTGAAATTTTGTTTTAAGATGTTGATTAGTGATTTCTACAAAATGGCATACCAATTTTATTTTAAAACTTTTTTTTCAAAAAATTATTTATAAAAAACTAGTTTTTTAAAAAACGGCTCTAACGATTTTGAAATTTTTTTTTCTAAAAATGCATCTTCATATATCAATCAAAACTGCATACTTGTTTTGTGGGGCAATTTGATTTCAGATTTTTAATAATTTTTTTAAAAAACGAATTTTATTTTTTTTTTTTTTAATAATTTTTTTTTGTACCTGTATAGTACCTATTATTTCAAAATTTCTATGTATAAAACTTAAAAATGTAAGCAACTTTAACTCTAAGAACAAGTTCGTGCGACACAGTCGTGCATTTTATTTCACACTACTTAGGTATATGAAATTTTTTTAAAATAATAAAATTTAAATTTTCTCTAATTTTGTTCGGTAAAAAGCTTTAACATAAGATTAACTTTTACCATAAGAGCAAGTACGTGCGACCCCAGTCGTGCATTTTATTTTGTATGACAACCTATAATAAATTGTATATCGTTGGAAAGCTTACATCTTTAGCTTTAATTAAATGCCCTAATCATATCTCTCAGTTGCTTAGAAAAAAGAATAAAATTTTTTTAATCAATCAGCTGCAGAACAAAAAAAAGCTTTAATTTCAGATATTTTTTTCAATTTTTTTTTGTATGACAACCTATAATAAATTGTATATCGTTGGAAAGCTTTCATCTTCAGCTTTAATTAAATGCCCTAATCATATCTCTCAGTTGCTTAGAAAAAAGAATAAAATTTTTTTAATCAATCAGCTGCAGAACAAAAAAAAAAGCTTTAATTTCAGATATTTTTTTCAATTTTTTTTTGTATGACAACCTATAATAAATTGTATATCGTTGGAAAGCTTTCATCTTCAGCTTTAATTAAATGCCCTAATCATATCTCTCAGTTGCTTAGAAAAAAGAATAAAAATTTTTTAATCAATCAGCTGGAGAACAAAAAAAAAAGCTTTCATTTCAGATATTTTTTTCAATTTTTTTTTTGTATGACAACCTATAATAAATTGTATATCGTTGGAAAGCTTTCATCTTCAGCTTTAATTAAATGCAGTAATCATATCTCTCAGTTGCTTAGAAAAAAGAATAAAAATTTTTTAATCAATCAGCTGCAGAACAAAAAAAAAAGCTTTAATTTCAGATATTTTTTTCAATTTTTTTTTGTATGACAACCTATAATAAATTGTATATCGTTGGAAAGCTTTCATCTTCAGCTTTAATTAAATGCAGTAATCATATCTCTCAGTTGCTTAGAAAAAAGAATAAAAATTTTTTAATCAATCAGCTGCAGAACAAAAAAAAAAGCTTTAATTTTAGATATTTTTTTCAATTTTTTTTTGTATGACAACCTATAATAAATTGTACATCGTTGGAAAGCTTTCATCTTCAGCTTTAATTAAATGCCCTAATCATATCTCTCAGTTGCTTAGAAAAAAGAATAAAAATTTTTTAATCAATCAGCTGCAGAACAAAAAAAAAGCTTTAATTTCAGATATTTTTTTCAATTTTTTTTTGTATAACAACCTATAATAAATTGTATATCGTTGGAAAGCTTACATCTTCAGCTTTAATTAAATGCCCTAATCATATCTCTCAGTTGCTTAGAAAAAAGAATAAAAATTTTTTAATCAATCAGCTGGAGAACAAAAAAAAAAGCTTTAATTTCAGATATTTTTTTCAATTTTTTTTTGTATGACAACCTATAATAAATTGTATATCGTTGGAAAGCTTACATCTTTAGCTTTAATTAGATGCCCTAATCATATCTCTCAGTTGCTTAGAAAAAAGAATAAAAATTTTTTAATCAATCAGCTGCAGAACAAAAAAAAAGCTTTAATTTCAGATATTTTTTTCAATTTTTTTTTGTATGACAACCTATAATAAATTGTATATCGTTGGAAAGCTTTCATCTTCAGCTTTAATTAAATGCCCTAATCATATCTCTCAGTTGCTTAGAAAAAAGAATAAAATTTTTTAATCAATCAGCTGCAGAACAAAAAAAAAGCTTTAATTTCAGATATTTTTTTCAATTTTTTTTTGTATGACAACCTATAATAAATTGTATATCGTTGGAAAGCTTTCATCTTCAGCTTTAATTAAATGCCCTAATCATATCTCTCAGTTGCTTAGAAAAAAGAATAAACATTTTTTAATCAATCAGCTGGAGAACAAAAAAAAAAGCTTTAATTTCAGATATTTTTTTCAATTTTTTTTTTGTATGACAACCTATAATAAATTGTATATCGTTGGAAAGCTTACATCTTCAGCTTTAATTAGATGCCCTAATCATATCTCTCAGTTGCTTAGAAAAAAGAATAAAAATTTTTTAATCAATCAGCTGCAGAACAAAAAAAAAAGCTTTAATTTCAGATATTTTTTTCAATTTTTTTTTGTATGACAACCTATAATAAATTGTATATCGTTGGAAAGCTTACATCTTCAGCTTTAATTAAATGCCCTAATCATATCTCTCAGTTGCTTAGAAAAAAGAATAAAAATTTTTTAATCAATCAGCTGCAGAACAAAAAAAAAGCTTTAATTTCATATATTTTTTTCAATTTTTTTTGTATGACAACCTATAATAAATTGTATATCGTTGGAAAGCTTTCATCTTCAGCTTTAATTAAATGCCCTAATCATATCTCTCAGTTGCTTAGAAAAAAGAATAAAATTTTTTTAATCAATCAGCTTTAGAACAAAAAAAAAAGCTTTAATTTCAGATATTTTTTTCAATTTTTTTTTGTATGACAACCTATAATAAATTGTATATCGTTGGAAAGCTTACATCTTCAGCTTTAATTAGATGCCCTAATCATATCTCTCAGTTGCTTAGAAAAAAGAATAAAAATTTTTTAATAAATCAGCTGGAGAACAAAAAAAAAGCTTTAATTTCAGATATTTTCTTCAATTTTTTTTTGTATGACAACCTATAATAAATTGTATATCGTTGGAAAGCTTACATCTTCAGCTTTAATTAAATGCCCTAATCATATCTCTCAGTTGCTTAGAAAAAAGAATAAAAATTTTTTAATCAATCAGCTGGAGAACAAAAAAAAAAGCTTTAATTTCAGATATTTTTTTAAATTTTTTTTTGTATGACAACCTATAATAAATTGTATATCGTTGGAAAGCTTACATCTTCAGCTTTAATTAAATGCTCTAATCATATCTCTCAGTTGCTTAGAAAAAAGAATAAAAATTTTTTAATCAATCAGCTGCAGAACAAAAAAAAAGCTTTAATTTCAGATATTTTTTTCAATTTTTTTTTGTATGACAACCTATAATAAATTGTATATCGTTGGAAAGCTTTCATCTTCAGCTTTAATTAAATGCCCTAATCATATCTCTCAGTTGCTTAGAAAAAAGAATAAAATTTTTTTAATCAATCAGCTGCAGAACAAAAAAAAAGCTTTAATTTCAGATATTTTTTTCAATTTTTTTTTGTATGACAACCTATAATAAATTGTATATCGTTGGAAAGCTTTTATCTTCAGCTTTAATTAAATGCCCTAATCATATCTCTCAGTTGCTTAGAAAAAAGAATAAACATTTTTTAATCAATCAGCTGGAGAACAAAAAAAAAAGCTTTAATTTCAGATATTTTTTTCAATTTTTTTTTGTATGACAACCTATAATAAATTGTATATCGTTGGAAAGCTTTCATCTTCAGCTTTAATTAAATGCCCTAATCATATCTCTCAGTTGCTTAGAAAAAAGAATAAAAATTTTTTAATCAATCAGCTGGAGAACAAAAAAAAAAGCTTTCATTTCAGATATTTTTTTCAATTTTTTTTTTGTATGACAACCTAAAATAAATTGTATATCGTTGGAAAGCTTTCATCTTCAGCTTTAATTAGATGCCCTAATCATATCTCTCAGTTGCTTAGAAAAAAGAATAAAATTTTTTTAATCAATCAGCTGCAGAACAAAAAAAAAGCTTTAATTTCAGATATTTTTTTCAATTTTTTTTGTATGACAACCTATAATAAATTGTATATCGTTAGAAAGCTTTCATCTTCAGCTTTAATTAAATGCAGTAATCATATCTCTCAGTTGCTTAGAAAAAAGAATAAAAATTTTTTAATCAATCAGCTGGAGAACAAAAAAAAAGCTTTAATTTCAGATATTTTTTTCAATTTTTTTTTTGTATGACAACCTATAATAAATTGTACATCGTTGGAAAGCTTTCATCTTCAGCTTTAATTAAATGCCCTAATCATATCTCTCAGTTGCTTAGAAAAAAGAATAAATAAATGCCCTAATCATATCTCTCAGTTGCTTAGAAAAAAGAATAAAAATTTTTTAATCAATCAGCTGCAGAACAAAAAAAAAAGCTTTAATTTCAGATATTTTTTTCAATTTTTTTTTGTATGACAACCTATAATAAATTGTATATCGTTGGAAAGCTTACATCTTCAGCTTTAATTAAATGCCCTAATCATATCTCTCAGTTGCTTAGAAAAAAGAATAAAAATTTTTTAATCAATCAGCTGGAGAACAAAAAAAAAAGCTTTAATTTCAGATATTTTTTTCAATTTTTTTTTGTATGACAACCTATAATAAATTGTATATCGTTGGAAAGCTTACATCTTTAGCTTTAATTAGATGTCATAATCATATCTCTCAGTTGCTTAGAAAAAAGAATAAAAATTTTTTAATCAATCAGCTGCAGAACAAAAAAAAAGCTTTAATTTCAGATATTTTTTTCAATTTTTTTTTGTATGACAACCTATAATAAATTGTATATCGTTGGAAAGCTTTCATCTTCAGCTTTAATTAAATGCCCTAATCATATCTCTCAGTTGCTTAGAAAAAAGAATAAAATTTTTTTAATCAATCAGCTGCAGAACAAAAAAAAAAGCTTTAATTTCAGATATTTTTTTCAATTTTTTTTTGTATGACAACCTATAATAAATTGTATATCGTTGGAAAGCTTTCATCTTCAGCTTTAATTAAATGCCCTAATCATATCTCTCAGTTGCTTAGAAAAAAGAATAAACATTTTTTAATCAATCAGCTGGAGAACAAAAAAAAAAGCTTTAATTTCAGATATTTTTTTCAATTTTTTTTTGTATGACAACCTATAATAAATTGTATATCGTTGGAAAGCTTTCATCTTCAGCTTTAATTAAATGCCCTAATCATATCTCTCAGTTGCTTAGAAAAAAGAATAAAAATTTTTTAATCAATCAGCTGGAGAACAAAAAAAAAAGCTTTCATTTCAGATATTTTTTTCAATTCAAAATCTTCAGCTTTAATTAAATGCAGTAATCATATCTCTCAGTTGCTTAGAAAAAAGAATAAAAATTTTTTAATCAATCAGCTGCAGAACAAAAAAAAAAGCTTTAATTTCAGATATTTTTTTCAATTTTTTTTTGTATGACAACCTATAATAAATTGTACATCGTTGGAAAGCTTTCATCTTCAGCTTTAATTAAATGCCCTAATCATATCTCTCAGTTGCTTAGAAAAAAGAATAAAAATTTTTTAATCAATCAGCTGCAGAACAAAAAAAAAAGCTTTAATTTCAGATATTTTTTTCAATTTTTTTTTGTATGACAACCTATAATAAATTGTATATCGTTGGAAAGCTTTCATCTTCAGCTTTAATTAAATGCCCTAATCATATCTCTCAGTTGCTTGGAAAAAAGAATAAAAATGTTTTAATCAATCAGCTGGAGAATTAAATGCCCTAATCATATCTCTCAGTTGCTTAGAAAAAAGAAAAATTTTTTTTTAATCAATCAGCTGCAGAACAAAAAAAAAAGCTTTAATTTCAGATATTTTTTTCGATTTTTTTTTTTTGTATGACAACCTATAATAAATTGTATATCGTTGGAAAGCTTACATCTTTAGCTTTAATTAGATGCCCTAATCATATCTCTCAGTTGCTTAGAAAAAAGAATAAAAAATTTTTAATCAATCAGCTGCAGAACAAAAAAAAAGCTTTAATTTCAGATATTTTTTTCAATTTTTTTTTGTATGACAACCTATAATAAATTGTATATCGTTGGAAAGCTTTCATCTTCAGCTTTAATTAAATGCCCTAATCATATCTCTCAGTTGCTTAGAAAAAAGAATAAAAATTTTTTAATCAATCAGCTGGAGAACAAAAAAAAAGCTTTAATTTCAGATATTTTTTTCAATTTTTTTTTGTATGACAACCTATAATAAATTGTATATCGTTGGAAAGCTTCCATCTTCAGCTTTAATTAAATGCCCTAATCATATCTCTCAGTTGCTTAGAAAAAAGAATACAAATTTTTTAATCAATCAGCTGCAGAACAAAAAAAAAGCTTTAATTTCAGATATTTTTTTCAATTTTTTTTGTATGACAACCTATAATAAATTGTATATCGTTGGAAAGCTTTCATCTTCAGCTTTAATTAAATGCCCTAATCATATCTCTCAGTTGCTTAGAAAAAAGAATAAACATTTTTTAATCAATCAGCTGGAGAACAAAAAAAAAAGCTTTAATTTCAGATATTTTTTTCAATTTTTTTTTGTATGACAACCTATAATAAATTGTATATCGTTGGAAAGCTTTCATCTTCAGCTTTAATTAAATGCCCTAATCATATCTCTCAGTTGCTTAGAAAAAAGAATAAAAATTTTTTAATCAATCAGCTGGAGAACAAAAAAAAAGCTTTAATTTCAGATATTTTTTTCAATTTATTTTTGTATGACAACCTATAATAAATTGTATATCGTTAGAAAGCTTACATCTTCAGCTTGAATTAAATGCCCTAATCATATCTCTCAGTTGCTTAGAAAAAAGAATAAAAGTTTTTTAATCAATCAGCTGCAGAACAAAAAAAAAAGCTTTAATTTCAGATATTTTTTTCAATTTTTTTTTTGTATGACAACCTATAATAAATTGTATATCGTTGGAAAGCTTTTATCTTCAGCTTTAATTAAATGCCCTAATCATATCTCTCAGTTGCTTAGAAAAAAGAATAAAAATTTTTTAATCAATCAGCTGCAGAACAAAAAAAAAGCTTTAATTTCAGATATTTTTTTCAATTTTTTTTTGTATGACAACCTATAATAAATTGTATATCGTTGGAAAGCTTTCATCTTCAGCTTTAATTAAATGCCCTTATCATATCTCTCAGTTGCTTAGAAAAAAGAATAAAAAATTTTTAATCAATCAGCTGGAGAACAAAAAAAAAAGCTTTAATTTCAGATATTTTTTTCATTTTTTTTTTGTATGACAACCTATAATAAATTGTATATCGTTGGAAAGCTTTCATCTTCAGCTTTAATTAAATGCCCTAATCATATCTCACAGTTGCTTAGAAAAAAGAATAAAAATTTTTTAATCAATCAGCTGCAGAAAAAAAAAAGCTTTAATTTCAGATATTTTTTTCAATTTTTTTTTGTATGACAACCTATAATAAATTGTATATCGTTGGAAAGCTAACATCTTCAGCTTTAATTAAATGCCCTTATCATATCTCTCAGTTGCTTAGAAAAAAGAATAAAAATTTTTTAATCAATCAGCTGGAGAACAAAAAAAAAGCTTTCATTTCAGATATTTTTTTCAATTTTTTTTTGTATGACAACCTATAATAAATTGTATATCGTTGGAAAGCTTACATCTACAGCTTTAATTAAATGCCCTAATCATATCTCTCAGTTGCTTAGAAAAAAGAATAAAAATTTTTTAATCAATCAGCTGGAGAATTAAATGCCCTAATCATATCTCTCAGTTGCTTAGAAAAAAGAATAAAAAATTTTTAATCAATCAGCTGGAGAACAAAAAAAAAAGCTTTAATTTCACATATTTTTTTCAATTTTTTTTTGTATGACAACCTATAATAAATTGTATATCGTTGGAAAGCTTTCATCTTCAGCTTTAATTAAATGCCCTAATCATATCTCTCAGTTGCTTAGAAAAAAGAATAAAAATTTTTTAATCAATCAGCTGGAGAACAAAAAAAAAAGCTTTAATTTCAGATATTTTTTTCAATTTTTTTTTGTATGACAACCTATAATAAATTGTATATCGTTGGAAAGCTTACATCTTCAGCTTTAATTAGATGCCCTAATCATATCTCTCAGTTGCTTAGAAAAAAGAATAAAAATTTTTTAATCAATCAGCTGCAGAACAAAAAAAAAAAGCTTTAATTTCAGATATTTTTTTCAATTTTTTTTTGTATGACAACCTATAATAAATTGTATATCGTTGGAAAGCTTACATCTTTAGCTTTAATTAGATGTCATAATCATACCTCTCAGTTGCTTAGAAAAAAGAATAAAAATTTTTTAATCAATCAGCTGCAGAACAAAAAAAAAGCTTTAATTTCAGATATTTTTTTCAATTTTTTTTTGTATGACAGCCTATAATAAATTGTATATCGTTGGAAAGCTTTCATCTTCAGCTTTAATTAAATGCCCTAATCATATCTCTCAGTTGCTTAAAAAAAAGAATAAAATTTTTTTAATCAATCAGCTGCAGAACAAAAAAAAATGCTTTAATTTCAGATATTTTTTTCAATTTTTTTTTGTATGACAACCTATAATAAATTGTATATCGTTGGAAAGCTTTCATCATCAGCTTTAATAAGATGCCCTAATCATATCTCTCAGTTGCTTAGAAAAAAGAATAAAAATTTTTTAATCAATCAGCTGGAGAACAAAAAAAAAAGCTTTCATTTCAGATATTTTTTTCAATTTTTTTTTGTATGACAACCTATAATAAATTGTATATCGTTGGAAAGCTTACATCTTCAGCTTTAATAAGATGCCCTAATCATATCTCTTAGTTGCTTAGAAAAAAGAATAAAAATTTTTTAATCAATCAGCTGCAGAACAAAAAGAAAAGCTTTAATTTCAGATATTTTTTTTCAATTTTTTTTTGTATGACAACCTATAATAAATTGTATATCGTTGGAAAGCTTTCATCTTCAGCTTTAATTAGATGCCCTAATCATATCTCTCAGTTGCTTAGAAAAAAGAATAAAAATTTTTTAATCAATCAGCTGGAGAACAAAAAAAAAAAGCTTTAATTTCAGATATTTTTTTCAATTTTGTTTTGTATGACAACCTATAATAAATTGTATATCGTTGGAAAGCTTTCATCTTCAGCTTTAATTAAATGCCCTAATCATATCTCTCAGTTGCTTGGAAAAAAGAATAAAAATTTTTTAATCAATCAGCTGCAGAAAAAAAAAAGCTTTAATTTCAGTTATTTTTTTCAATTTTTTTTGTATGACAACCTATAATAAATTGTATATCGTTGGAAAGCTTTCATCTTCAGCTTTAATTAGATGCCCTAATCATATCTCTCAGTTGCTTAGAAAAAAGAATAAAAATTTTTTAATTAATCAGCTGCAGAAAAAAAAAAAAGCTTTAATTTCAGATATTTTTTTCAATTTTTTTTGTATGACAACCTATAATAAATTGTATATCGTTGGAAAGCTTTCATCTTCAGCTTTAATTAAATGCCCTAATCATATCTCTCAGTTGCTTGGAAAAAAGAATAAAAATTTTTTAATCAATCAGCTGCAGAAAAAAAAAAGCTTTAATTTCAGATATTTTTTTCAATTTTTTTTGTATGACAACCTATAATAAATTGTATATCGTTGGAAAGCTTTCATCTTCAGCTTTAATTAAATGCCCTAATCATATCTCTCAGTTGCTTAGAAAAAAGAATAAAATTTTTTTAATCAATCAGCTGCAGAAAAAAAAAGCTTTAATTTCAGATATTTTTTTCAATTTTTTTTTGTATGACAACGTATAATAAATTGTATATCGTTGGAAAGCTAACATCTTCAGCTTTAATAAAATGCCCTTATCATATCTCTCAGTTGCTTAGAAAAAAGAATAAAATTTTTTTAATCAATCAGCTGGAGAACAAAAAAAAAAGCTTTAATTTCAGATATTTTTTTTCAATTTTTTTTTGTATGACAACCTATAATAAATTGTATATCGTTGGAAAGCTTTCATCTTCAGCTTTAATTAAATGCCCTAATCATATCTCTCAGTTGCTTGGAAAAAAGAATAAAAATTTTTTAATCAATCAGCTGGAGAATTAAATGCCCTAATCATATCTCTCAGTTGCTTAGAAAAAAGAAAAAAATTTTTTTAATCAATCAGCTGCAGAACAAGAAAAAAAGCTTTAATTTCAGATATTTTTTTCGATTTTTTTTTTTGTATGACAACCTATAATAAATTGTATATCGTTGGAAAACTTACATTTTCAGCTTTAATTAAATGCCCTAATCATATCTCTCAGTTGCTTAGAAAAAAGAATAAAAAATTTTTAATCAATCAGCTGCAGAACAAAAAAAAATGCTTTAATTTCAGATATTTTTTTCAATTTTTTTTTTGTATGACAACCTATAATAAGTTGTATATCGTTGGAAAGCTTTCATCTTCAGCTTTAATTAAATGCCCTAATCATATCTCTCAGTTGCTTAGAAAAAAGAATAAACATTTTTTAATCAATCAGCTGGAGAACAAAAAAAAAAGCTTTAATTTCAGATATTTTTTTCAATTTTTTTTTGTATGACAACCTATAATAAATTGTATATCGTTGGAAAGCTTTCATCTTCAGCTTTAATTAAATGCCCTAATCATATCTCTCAGTTGCTTAGAAAAAAGAATAAAAATTTTTTAATCAATCAGCTGCAGAAGAAAAAAAAAGCTTTAATTTCAGATATTTTTTTCAATTTTTTTTTTGTATGACAACCTATAATAAATTGTATATCGTTGGAAAGCTTTCATCTTCAGCTTTAATTAAATGCCCTAATCATATCTCTCAGTTGCTTAGAAAAAAGAATAAAAATTTTTTAATCAATCAGCTGCAGAACAAAAAAATAGCTTTAATTTCAGATATTTTTTTCAATTTTTTTTGTATGACAACCTATAATAAGTTGTATATCGTTGGAAAGCTTTCATCTTCAGCTTTAATTAAATGCCCTAATCATATCTCTCAGTTGCTTAGAAAAAAGAATAAACATTTTTTAATCAATCAGCTGGAGAACAAAAAAAAAAGCTTTAATTTCAGATATTTTTTTCAATTTTTTTTTGTATGACAACCTATAATAAATTGTATATCGTTGGAAAGCTTTCATCTTCAGCTTTAATTAAATGCCCTAATCATATCTCTCAGTTGCTTAGAAAAAAGAATAAAAATTTTTTAATCAATCAGCTGGAGAACAAAAAAAAAGCTTTAATTTCAGATATTTTTTTCAATTTTTTTTTGTATGACAACCTATAATAAATTGTATATCGTTGGAAAGCTTTCATCTTCAGCTTTAATTAAATGCCCTAATCATATCTCTCAGTTGCTTAGAAAAAAGAATAAAACTTTTTTAATCAATCAGCTGGAGAACAAAAAAAAAGCTTTAATTTCAGATATTTTTTTCAATTTTTTTTTGTATGACAACCTATAATAAATTGTATATCGTTGGAAAGCTTTTATCTTCAGCTTTAATTAAATGCCCTAATCATATCTCTCAGTTGCTTAGAAAAAAGAATAAAAGTTTTTTAATCAATCAGCTGCAGAACAAAAAAAAAAGCTTTAATTTCAGATATTTTTTTCAATTTTTTTTTTGTATGACAACCTATAATAAATTGTATATCGTTGGAAAGCTTTTATCTTCAGCTTTAATTAAATGCCCTAATCATATCTCTCAGTTGCTTAGAAAAAAGAATAAAAATTTTTTAATCAATCAGCTGCAGAAAAAAAAAAGCTTTAATTTCAGATATTTTTTTCAATTTTTTTTTGTATGACAACCTATAATAAATTGTATATCGTTGGAAAGCTTTCATCTTCAGCTTTAATTAAATGCCCTAATCATATCTCTCAGTTGCTTAGAAAAAAGAATAAAACTTTTTTAATCAATCAGCTGGAGAACAAAAAAAAAGCTTTAATTTCAGATATTTTTTTCAATTTTTTTTTGTATGACAACCTATAATAAATTGTATATCGTTGGAAAGCTTTTATCTTCAGCTTTAATTAAATGCCCTAATCATATCTCTCAGTTGCTTAGAAAAAAGAATAAAAGTTTTTTAATCAATCAGCTGCAGAACAAAAAAAAAAGCTTTAATTTCAGATATTTTTTTCAATTTTTTTTTGTATGACAACCTATAATAAATTGTATATCGTTGGAAAGCTTTCATCTTCAGCTTTAATTAAATGCCCTTATCATATCTCTCAGTTGCTTAGAAAAAAGAATAAAAATTTTTTAATCAATCAGCTGGAGAACAAAAAAAAAAGCTTTAATTTCAGATATTTTTTTCATTTTTTTTTTTGTATGACAACCTATAATAAATTGTATATCGTTGGAAAGCTTACATTTTCAGCTTTAATTAAATGTCCTAATCATATCTCTCAGTTGCTTAGAAAAAAGAATAAAAATTTTTTAATCAATCAGCTGCAGAAAAAAAAAAGCTTTAATTTCAGATATTTTTTTCAATTTTTTTTTGTATGACAACCTATAATAAATTGTATATCGTTGGAAAGCTAACATCTTCAGCTTTAATTAAATGCCCTTATCATATCTCTCAGTTGCTTAGAAAAAAGAATAAAAATTTTTTAATCAATCAGCTGCAGAACAAAAAAAAAGCATTAATTTCAGATATTTTTTTCAATTTTTTTTTGTATGACAACCTATAATAAATTGTATATCGTTGGAAAGCTTACATCTTCAGCTTTAATTAAATGCCCTAATCATATCTCTCAGTTGCTTAGAAAAAAGAATAAAAATTTTTTAATCAATGAGCTGGAGAATTAAATGCCCTAATCATATCTCTCAGTTGCTTAGAAAAAAGAATAAAATATTTTTAATCAATCAGCTGGAGAACAAAAAAAAAAGCTTTAATTTCACATATTTTTTTCAATTTTTTTTTGTATGACAACCTATAATAAATTGTATATCGTTGGAAAGCTTACATCTTCAGCTTTAATTGAATGCCCTAATTATATCTCTCAGTTGCTTAGAAAAAAGAATAAAAATTTTTTAATCAATCAGCTGGAGAACAAAAAAAAAAGCTTTAATTTCAGATATTTTTTTCAATTTTTTTTTGTATGACAACCTATAATAAATTGTATATCGTTGGAAAGCTTACATCTTCAGCTTTAATTAGATGCCCTAATCATATCTCTCAGTTGCTTAGAAAAAAGAATAAAAATTTTTTAATCAATCAGCTGCAGAACAAAAAAAAAAGCTTTAATTTCAGATATTTTTTTCAATTTTTTTTTGTATGACAACCTATAATAAATTGTATATCGTTGGAAAGCTTTCATCTTCAGCTTTAATTAAATGCCCTAATCATATCTCTCAGTTGCTTAGAAAAAAGAATAAAAATTTTTTAATCAATCAGCTGGAGAACAAAAAAAAAAGCTTTAATTTCAGATATTTTTTTCAATTTTTTTTTGTATGACAACCTATAATAAATTGTATATCGTTGGAAAGCTTACATCTTCAGCTTTAATTAGATGCCCTAATCATATCTCTCAGTTGCTTAGAAAAAAGAATAAAAATTTTTTAATCAATCAGCTGCAGAACAAAAAAAAAAAGCTTTAATTTCAGATATTTTTTTCAATTTTTTTTTGTATGACAACCTATAATAAATTGTATATCGTTGGAAAGCTTACATCTTTAGCTTTAATTAGATGTCATAATCATATCTCTCAGTTGCTTAGAAAAAAGAATAAAAATTTTTTAATCAATCAGCTGCAGAACAAAAAAAAAGCTTTAATTTCAAATATTTTTTTCAATTTTTTTTGTATGACAGCCTATAATAAATTGTATATCGTTGGAAAGCTTTCATCTTCAGCTTTAATTAAATGCCCTAATCATATCTCTCAGTTGCTTAGAAAAAAGAATAAAATTTTTTTAATCAATCAGCTGCAGAACAAAAAAAAAAGCTTTAATTTCAGATATTTTTTTCAATTTTTTTTTGTATGACAACCTATAATAAATTGTATATCGTTGGAAAGCTTACATCTTCAGCTTTAATTAGATGCCCTAATCATATCTCTCAGTTGCTTAGAAAAAAGAATAAAATTTTTTTAATCAATCAGCTGCAGAACAAAAAAAAAAGCTTTAATTTCAGATATTTTTTTCAATTTTTTTTTGTATGACAACCTATAATAAATTGTATATCGTTGGAAAGCTTTCACCTTCAGCTTTAATTAAATGCCCTAATCATATCTCTCAGTTACTTAGAAAAAAGAATAAAACTTTTTTAATCAATCAGCTGGAGAACAAAAAAAAAGCTTTAATTTCAGATATTTTTTTCAATTTTTTTTTGTATGACAACCTATAATAAATTGTATATCGTTGGAAAGCTTTTATCTTCAGCTTTAATTAAATGCCCTAATCATATCTCTCAGTTGCTTAGAAAAAAGAATAAAAGTTTTTTAATCAATCAGCTGCAGAACAAAAAAAAAAGCTTTAATTTCAGATATTTTTTTCAATTTTTTTTTTGTATGACAACCTATAATAAATTGTATATCGTTGGAAAGCTTTTATCTTCAGCTTTAATTAAATGCCCTAATCATATCTCTCAGTTGCTTAGAAAAAAGAATAAAAATTTTTTAATCAATCAGCTGCAGAAAAAAAAAAGCTTTAATTTCAGATATTTTTTTCAATTTTTTTTGTATGACAACCTATAATAAATTGTATATCGTTGGAAAGCTTTCATCTTCAGCTTTAATTAAATGCCCTAATCATATCTCTCAGTTGCTTAGAAAAAAGAATAAAACTTTTTTAATCAATCAGCTGGAGAACAAAAAAAAAGCTTTAATTTCAGATATTTTTTTCAATTTTTTTTTGTATTACAACCTATAATAAATTGTATATCGTTGGAAAGCTTTTATCTTCAGCTTTAATTAAATGCCCTAATCATATCTCTCAGTTGCTTAGAAAAAAGAATAAAAGTTTTTTAATCAATCAGCTGCAGAACAAAAAAAAAAGCTTTAATTTCAGATATTTTTTTCAATTTTTTTTTGTATGACAACCTATAATAAATTGTATATCGTTGGAAAGCTTTCATCTTCAGCTTTAATTAAATGCCCTTATCATATCTCTCAGTTGCTTAGAAAAAAGAATAAAATTTTTTTAATCAATCAGCTGGAGAACAAAAAAAAAAGCTTTAATTTCAGATATTTTTTTCATTTTTTTTTTTGTATGACAACCTATAATAAATTGTATATCGTTGGAAAGCTTACATCTTCAGCTTTAATTAAATGTCCTAATCATATCTCTAAGTTGCTTAGAAAAAAGAATAAAAATTTTTTAATCAATCAGCTGCAGAAAAAAAAAAGCTTTAATTTCAGATATTTTTTTCAATTTTTTTTTGTATGACAACCTATAATAAATTGTATATCGTTGGAAAGCTAACATCTTCAGCTTTAATTAAATGCCCTTATCATATCTCTCAGTTGCTTAGAAAAAAGAATAAAAATTTTTTAATCAATCAGCTGCAGAACAAAAAAAAAGCTTTAATTTCAGATATTTTTTTCAATTTTTTTTTGTATGACAACCTATAATAAATTGTATATCGTTGGAAAGCTTACATCTTCAGCTTTAATTAAATGCCCTAATCATATCTCTCAGTTGCTTAGAAAAAAGAATAAAAATTTTTTAATCAATGAGCTGGAGAATTAAATGCCCTAATCATATCTCTCAGTTGCTTAGAAAAAAGAATAAAATATTTTTAATCAATCAGCTGGAGAACAAAAAAAAAAGCTTTAATTTCACATATTTTTTTCAATTTTTTTTTGTATGACAATTAGATGCCCTAATCATATCTCTCAGTTGCTTAGAAAAAAGAATAAAAATTTTTTAATCAATCAGCTGCAGAACAAAAAAAAAAAGCTTTAATTTCAGATATTTTTTTCAATTTTTTTTTGTATGACAACCTATAATAAATTGTATATCGTTGGAAAGCTTACATCTTCAGCTTTAATTAGATGCCCTAATCATATCTCTCAGTTGCTTAGAAAAAAGAATAAAAGTTTTTTAATCAATCAGCTGCAGAACAAAAAAAAAAGCTTTAATTTCAGATATTTTTTTCAATTTTTTTTTGTATGACAACCTATAATAAATTGTATATCGTTGGAAAGCTTTCATCTTCAGCTTTAATTAAATGCCCTTATCATATCTCTCAGTTGCTTAGAAAAAAGAATAAAAATTTTTTAATCAATCAGCTGGAGAACAAAAAAAAAAGCTTTAATTTCAGATATTTTTTTCATTTTTTTTTTTGTATGACAACCTATAATAAAGCTTACATCTTCAGCTTTAATTAGATGCCCTAATCATATCTCTCAGTTGCTTAGAAAAAAGAATAAAAATTTTTTAATCAATCAGCTGCAGAACAAAAAAAAAAAGCTTTAATTTCAGATATTTTTTTCAATTTTTTTTTGTATGACAACCTATAATAAATTGTATATCGTTGGAAAGCTTACATCTTCAGCTTTAATTAGATGCCCTAATCATATCTCTCAGTTGCTTAGAAAAAAGAATAAAAGTTTTTTAATCAATCAGCTGCAGAACAAAAAAAAAAGCTTTAATTTCAGATATTTTTTTCAATTTTTTTTTTGTATGACAACCTATAATAAATTGTATATCGTTGGAAAGCTTTCATCTTCAGCTTTAATTAAATGCCCTTATCATATCTCTCAGTTGCTTAGAAAAAAGAATAAAATTTTTTTAATCAATCAGCTGCAGAACAAAAAAAAAGCTTTAATTTCAGATATTTTTTTCAATTTTTTTTTGTATGACAACCTATAATAAATTGTATATCGTTGGAAAGCTTACATCTTCAGCTTTAATTAAATGCCTTAATCATATCTCTCAGTTGCTTAGAAAAAAGAATAAAAATTTTTTAATCAATCAGCTGGAGAACAAAAAAAAAAAGCTTTCATTTCAGATATTTTTTTCAATTTTTTTTTGTATGACAACCTATAATAAATTGTATATCGTTGGAAAGCTTACATCTTCAGCTTTAATAAGATGCCCTAATCATATCTCTCAGTTGCTTAGAAAAAAGAATAAAAATTTTTTAATCAATCAGCTGCAGAACAAAAAGAAAAGCTTTAACTTCAGATATTTTTTTTCAATTTTTTTTTCTATGACAACCTATAATAAATTGTATATCGTTGGAAAGCTTTCATCTTCAGCTTTAATTAGATGCCCTAATCATATCTCTCAGTTGCTTAGAAAAAAGAATAAAAATTTTTTAATCAATCAGCTGGAGAACAAAAAAAAAAGCTTTAATTTCAGATATTTTTTTCAATTTTTTTTTGTATGACAACCTATAATAAATTGTATATCGTTGGAAAGCTTTCATCTTCAGCTTTAATTAAATGCCCTAATCATATCTCTCAGTTGCTTAGAAAAAAGAATAAAACTTTTTTAATCAATCAGCTGGAGAACAAAAAAAAAGCTTTAATTTCAGATATTTTTTTCAATTTTTTTTTGTATGACAACCTATAATAAATTGTATATCGTTGGAAAGCTTTTATCTTCAGCTTTAATTAAATGCCCTAATCATATCTCTCAGTTGCTTAGAAAAAAGAATAAAAGTTTTTTAATCAATCAGCTGCAGAACAAAAAAAAAAGCTTTAATTTCAGATATTTTTTTCAATTTTTTTTTTGTATGACAACCTATAATAAATTGTATATCGTTGGAAAGCTTTTATCTTCAGCTTTAATTAAATGCCCTAATCATATCTCTCAGTTGCTTAGAAAAAAGAATAAAAATTTTTTAATCAATCAGCTGCAGAAAAAAAAAGCTTTAATTTCAGATATTTTTTTCAATTTTTTTTTGTATGACAACCTATAATAAATTGTATATCGTTGGAAAGCTTTCATCTTCAGCTTTAATTAAATGCCCTAATCATATCTCTCAGTTGCTTAGAAAAAAGAATAAAACTTTTTTAATCAATCAGCTGGAGAACAAAAAAAAAGCTTTAATTTCAGATATTTTTTTCAATTTTTTTTTGTATGACAACCTATAATAAATTGTATATCGTTGGAAAGCTTTTATCTTCAGCTTTAATTAAATGCCCTAATCATATCTCTCAGTTGCTTAGAAAAAAGAATAAAAGTTTTTTAATCAATCAGCTGCAGAACAAAAAAAAAAGCTTTAATTTCAGATATTTTTTTCAATTTTTTTTTGTATGACAACCTATAATAAATTGTATATCGTTGGAAAGCTTTCATCTTCAGCTTTAATTAAATGCCCTTATCATATCTCTCAGTTGCTTAGAAAAAAGAATAAAAATTTTTTAATCAATCAGCTGGAGAACAAAAAAAAAAGCTTTAATTTCAGATATTTTTTTCATTTTTTTTTTTGTATGACAACCTATAATAAATTGTATATCGTTGGAAAGCTTACATCTTCAGCTTTAATTAAATGTCCTAATCATATCTCTCAGTTGCTTAGAAAAAAGAATAAAAATTTTTTAATCAATCAGCTGCAGAAAAAAAAAAGCTTTAATTTCAGATATTTTTTTCAATTTTTTTTTGTATGACAACCTATAATAAATTGTATATCGTTGGAAAGCTAACATCTTCAGCTTTAATTAAATGCCCTTATCATATCTCTCAGTTGCTTAGAAAAAAGAATAAAAATTTTTTAATCAATCAGCTGCAGAACAAAAAAAAGCTTTAATTTCAGATATTTTTTTCAATTTTTTTTTGTATGACAACCTATAATAAATTGTATATCGTTGGAAAGCTTACATCTTCAGCTTTAATTAAATGCCCTAATCATATCTCTCAGTTGCTTAGAAAAAAGAATAACAATTTTTTAATCAATGAGCTGGAGAATTAAATGCCCTAATCATATCTCTCAGTTGCTTAGAAAAAAGAATAAAATATTTTTAATCAATCAGCTGGAGAACAAAAAAAAAAGCTTTAATTTCACATATTTTTTTCAATTTTTTTTTGTATGACAACCTATAATAAATTGTATATCGTTGGAAAGCTTACATCTTCAGCTTTAATTGAATGCCCTAATTATATCTCTCAGTTGCTTAGAAAAAAGAATAAAAATTTTTTAATCAATCAGCTGGAGAACAAAAAAAAAAGCTTTAATTTCAGATATTTTTTTCAATTTTTTTTTGTATGACAACCTATAATAAATTGTATATCGTTGGAAAGCTAACATCTTCAGCTTTAATTAAATGCCCTTATCACATCTCTCAATTGCTTAGAAAAAAGAATAAAAATTTTTTAATCAATCAGCTGCAGAACAAAAAAAAAAGCTTTAATTTCAGATATTTTTTTCAATTTTTTTTTGTATGACAACCTATAATAAATTGTATATCGTTAGAAAGCTTTAATCTTCAGCTTTAATTAAATGCCCTAATCATATCTCTCAGTTGCTTAGAAAAAAGAATAAACATTTTTTAATCAATCAGCTGGAGAACAAAAAAAAAAGCTTTAATTTCAGATATTTTTTTCAATTTTTTTTTGTATGACAACCTATAATAAATTGTATATCGTTGGAAAGCTTTCATCTTCAGCTTTAATTAAATGCCCTAATCATATCTCTCAGTTGCTTAGAAAAAAGAATAAAAATTTTTTAATCAATCAGCTGGAGAACAAAAAAAAAAGCTTTAATTTCAGATATTTTTTTCAATTTTTTTTTGTATGACAACCTATAATAAATTGTATATCGTTGGAAAGCTTACATCTTCAGCTTTAATTAGATGCCCTAATCATATCTCTCAGTTGCTTAGAAAAAAGAATAAAAATTTTTTAATCAATCAGCTGCAGAACAAAAAAAAAAAGCTTTAATTTCAGATATTTTTTTCAATTTTTTTTGTATGACAACCTATAATAAATTGTATATCGTTGGAAAGCTTACATCTTCAGCTTTAATTAAATGCCCTAATCATATCTCTCAGTTGCTTAGAAAAAAGAATAAAAATTTTTTAATCAATCAGCTGCAGAACAAAAAAAAAAAGCTTTAATTTCAGATATTTTTTTCAATTTTTTTTTGTATGACAACCTATAATAAATTGTATATCGTTGGAAAGCTTACATCTTTAGCTTTAATTAGATGTCATAATCATATCTCTCAGTTGCTTAGAAAAAAAAATAAAAATTTTTTAATCAATCAGCTGGAGAACAAAAAAAAAAGCTTTAATTTCAGATATTTTTTTCATTTTTTTTTTGTATGACAACCTATAATAAATTGTATATCGTTGGAAAGCTAACATCTTCAGCTTTAATTAAATGCCCTTATCAAATCTCTCAGTTGCTTAGAAAAAAGAATAAAAATTTTTTAATCAATCAGCTGCAGAACAAAAAAAAAGCTTTAATTTCAGATATTTTTTTCAATTTTTTTTTGTATGACAACCTATAATAAATTGTATATCGTTGGAAAGCTTACATCTTCAGCTTTAATTAAATGCCCTAATCATATCTCTCAGTTGCTTAGAAAAAAGAATAAAAATTTTTTAATCAATGAGCTGGAGAATTAAATGCCCTAATCATATCTCTCAGTTGCTTAGAAAAAAGAATAAAATATTTTTAATCAATCAGCTGGAGAACAAAAAAAAAAGCTTTAATTTCACATATTTTTTTCAATTTTTTTTTGTATGACAACCTATAATAAATTGTATATCGTTGGAAAGCTTTCATCTTCAGCTTTAATTAAATGCCCTAATCATATCTCTCAGTTGCTTAGAAAAAAGAATAAAAATTTTTTAATCAATCAGCTGGAGAATTAAATGCCCTAATCATATCTCTCAGTTGCTTAGAAAAAAGAATAAAAAATTTTTAATCAATCAGCTGGAGAACAAAAAAAAAAGCTTTAATTTCACATATTTTTTTCAATTTTTTTTTGTATGACAACCTATAATAAATTGTATATCGTTGGAAAGCTTTCATCTTCAGCTTTAATTAAATGCCCTAATCATATCTCTCAGTTGCTTAGAAAAAAGAATAAAAATTTTTTAATCAATCAGCTGGAGAATTAAATGCCCTAATCATATCTCTCAGTTGCTTAGAAAAAAGAATAAAAAATTTTTAATCAATCAGCTGGAGAACAAAAAAAAAAGCTTTAATTTCACATATTTTTTTCAATTTTTTTTTGTATGACAACCTATAATAAATTGTATATCGTTGGAAAGCTTTCATCTTCAGCTTTAATTAAATGCCCTAATCATATCTCTCAGTTGCTTAGAAAAAAGAATAAAAATTTTTTAATCAATCAGCTGGAGAACAAAAAAAAAAGCTTTAATTTCAGATATTTTTTTCAATTTTTTTTTGTATGACAACCTATAATAAATTGTATATCGTTGGAAAGCTTACATCTTCAGCTTTAATTAGATGCCCTAATCATATCTCTCAGTTGCTTAGAAAAAAGAATAAAAATTTTTTAATCAATCAGCTGCAGAACAAAAAAAAAAAGCTTTAATTTCAGATATTTTTTTCAATTTTTTTTTGTATGACAACCTATAATAAATTGTATATCGTTGGAAAGCTTACATCTTTAGCTTTAATTAGATGTCATAATCATACCTCTCAGTTGCTTAGAAAAAAGAATAAAAATTTTTTAATCAATCAGCTGCAGAACAAAAAAAAAGCTTTAATTTCAGATATTTTTTTCAATTTTTTTTTGTATGACAGCCTATAATAAATTGTATATCGTTGGAAAGCTTTCATCTTCAGCTTTAATTAAATGCCCTAATCATATCTCTCAGTTGCTTAAAAAAAAGAATAAAATTTTTTTAATCAATCAGCTGCAGAACAAAAAAAAAAGCTTTAATTTCAGATATTTTTTTCAATTTTTTTTTGTATGACAACCTATAATAAATTGTATATCGTTGGAAAGCTTTCATCATCAGCTTTAATAAGATGCCCTAATCATATCTCTCAGTTGCTTAGAAAAAAGAATAAAAATTTTTTAATCAATCAGCTGGAGAACAAAAAAAAAAGCTTTCATTTCAGATATTTTTTTCAATTTTTTTTTGTATGACAACCTATAATAAATTGTATATCGTTGGAAAGCTTACATCTTCAGCTTTAATAAGATGCCCTAATCATATCTCTTAGTTGCTTAGAAAAAAGAATAAAAATTTTTTAATCAATCAGCTGCAGAACAAAAAGAAAAGCTTTAATTTCAGATATTTTTTTTCAATTTTTTTTTGTATGACAACCTATAATAAATTGTATATCGTTGGAAAGCTTTCATCTTCAGCTTTAATTAGATGCCCTAATCATATCTCTCAGTTGCTTAGAAAAAAGAATAAAAATTTTTTAATCAATCAGCTGGAGAACAAAAAAAAAAAGCTTTAATTTCAGATATTTTTTTCAATTTTGTTTTGTATGACAACCTATAATAAATTGTATATCGTTGGAAAGCTTTCATCTTCAGCTTTAATTAAATGCCCTAATCATATCTCTCAGTTGCTTGGAAAAAAGAATAAAAATTTTTTAATCAATCAGCTGCAGAAAAAAAAAAGCTTTAATTTCAGTTATTTTTTTCAATTTTTTTTGTATGACAACCTATAATAAATTGTATATCGTTGGAAAGCTTTCATCTTCAGCTTTAATTAGATGCCCTAATCATATCTCTCAGTTGCTTAGAAAAAAGAATAAAAATTTTTTAATTAATCAGCTGCAGAAAAAAAAAAAAGCTTTAATTTCAGATATTTTTTTCAATTTTTTTTGTATGACAACCTATAATAAATTGTATATCGTTGGAAAGCTTTCATCTTCAGCTTTAATTAAATGCCCTAATCATATCTCTCAGTTGCTTGGAAAAAAGAATAAAAATTTTTTAATCAATCAGCTGCAGAAAAAAAAAAGCTTTAATTTCAGATATTTTTTTCAATTTTTTTTGTATGACAACCTATAATAAATTGTATATCGTTGGAAAGCTTTCATCTTCAGCTTTAATTAAATGCCCTAATCATATCTCTCAGTTGCTTAGAAAAAAGAATAAAATTTTTTTAATCAATCAGCTGCAGAAAAAAAAAGCTTTAATTTCAGATATTTTTTTCAATTTTTTTTTGTATGACAACGTATAATAAATTGTATATCGTTGGAAAGCTAACATCTTCAGCTTTAATAAAATGCCCTTATCATATCTCTCAGTTGCTTAGAAAAAAGAATAAAATTTTTTTAATCAATCAGCTGGAGAACAAAAAAAAAAGCTTTAATTTCAGATATTTTTTTTCAATTTTTTTTTGTATGACAACCTATAATAAATTGTATATCGTTGGAAAGCTTTCATCTTCAGCTTTAATTAAATGCCCTAATCATATCTCTCAGTTGCTTGGAAAAAAGAATAAAAATTTTTTAATCAATCAGCTGGAGAATTAAATGCCCTAATCATATCTCTCAGTTGCTTAGAAAAAAGAAAAAAATTTATTTAATCAATCAGCTGCAGAACAAGAAAAAAAGCTTTAATTTCAGATATTTTTTTCGATTTTTTTTTTTGTATGACAACCTATAATAAATTGTATATCGTTGGAAAGCTTACATTTTCAGCTTTAATTAAATGCCCTAATCATATCTCTCAGTTGCTTAGAAAAAAGAATAAAAAATTTTTAATCAATCAGCTGCAGAACAAAAAAAAATGCTTTAATTTCAGATATTTTTTTCAATTTTTTTTTTGTATGACAACCTATAATAAGTTGTATATCGTTGGAAAGCTTTCATCTTCAGCTTTAATTAAATGCCCTAATCATATCTCTCAGTTGCTTAGAAAAAAGAATAAACATTTTTTAATCAATCAGCTGGAGAACAAAAAAAAAAGCTTTAATTTCAGATATTTTTTTCAATTTTTTTTTGTATGACAACCTATAATAAATTGTATATCGTTGGAAAGCTTTCATCTTCAGCTTTAATTAAATGCCCTAATCATATCTCTCAGTTGCTTAGAAAAAAGAATAAAAATTTTTTAATCAATCAGCTGCAGAAGAAAAAAAAAAGCTTTAATTTCAGATATTTTTTTCAATTTTTTTTTTGTATGACAACCTATAATAAATTGTATATCGTTGGAAAGCTTTCATCTTCAGCTTTAATTAAATGCCCTAATCATATCTCTCAGTTGCTTAGAAAAAAGAATAAAAATTTTTTAATCAATCAGCTGCAGAACAAAAAAATAGCTTTAATTTCAGATATTTTTTTCAATTTTTTTTGTATGACAACCTATAATAAGTTGTATATCGTTGGAAAGCTTTCATCTTCAGCTTTAATTAAATGCCCTAATCATATCTCTCAGTTGCTTAGAAAAAAGAATAAACATTTTTTAATCAATCAGCTGGAGAACAAAAAAAAAAGCTTTAATTTCAGATATTTTTTTCAATTTTTTTTTGTATGACAACCTATAATAAATTGTATATCGTTGGAAAGCTTTCATCTTCAGCTTTAATTAAATGCCCTAATCATATCTCTCAGTTGCTTAGAAAAAAGAATAAAAATTTTTTAATCAATCAGCTGGAGAACAAAAAAAAAGCTTTAATTTCAGATATTTTTTTCAATTTTTTTTTGTATGACAACCTATAATAAATTGTATATCGTTGGAAAGCTTTCATCTTCAGCTTTAATTAAATGCCCTAATCATATCTCTCAGTTGCTTAGAAAAAAGAATAAAACTTTTTTAATCAATCAGCTGGAGAACAAAAAAAAAGCTTTAATTTCAGATATTTTTTTCAATTTTTTTTTGTATGACAACCTATAATAAATTGTATATCGTTGGAAAGCTTTTATCTTCAGCTTTAATTAAATGCCCTAATCATATCTCTCAGTTGCTTAGAAAAAAGAATAAAAGTTTTTTAATCAATCAGCTGCAGAACAAAAAAAAAAGCTTTAATTTCAGATATTTTTTTCAATTTTTTTTTTGTATGACAACCTATAATAAATTGTATATCGTTGGAAAGCTTTTATCTTCAGCTTTAATTAAATGCCCTAATCATATCTCTCAGTTGCTTAGAAAAAAGAATTAAAATTTTTTAATCAATCAGCTGCAGAAAAAAAAAAGCTTTAATTTCAGATATTTTTTTCAATTTTTTTTTGTATGACAACCTATAATAAATTGTATATCGTTGGAAAGCTTTCATCTTCAGCTTTAATTAAATGCCCTAATCATATCTCTCAGTTGCTTAGAAAAAAGAATAAAACTTTTTTAATCAATCAGCTGGAGAACAAAAAAAAAGCTTTAATTTCAGATATTTTTTTCAATTTTTTTTTGTATGACAACCTATAATAAATTGTATATCGTTGGAAAGCTTTTATCTTCAGCTTTAATTAAATGCCCTAATCATATCTCTCAGTTGCTTAGAAAAAAGAATAAAAGTTTTTTAATCAATCAGCTGCAGAACAAAAAAAAAAGCTTTAATTTCAGATATTTTTTTCAATTTTTTTTTGTATGACAACCTATAATAAATTGTATATCGTTGGAAAGCTTTCATCTTCAGCTTTAATTAAATGCCCTTATCATATCTCTCAGTTGCTTAGAAAAAAGAATAAAAATTTTTTAATCAATCAGCTGGAGAACAAAAAAAAAAGCTTTAATTTCAGATATTTTTTTCATTTTTTTTTTTGTATGACAACCTATAATAAATTGTATATCGTTGGAAAGCTTACATATTCAGCTTTAATTAGATGCCCTTATCATATCTCTCAGTTGCTTAGAAAAAAGAATAAAAATTTTTTAATCAATCAGTTGCAGAAAAAAAAAAGCTTTAATTTCAGATATTTTTTTCAATTTTTTTTTGTATGACAACCTATAATAAATTGTATATCGTTGGAAAGCTAACATCTTCAGCTTTAATTAAATGCCCTTATCATATCTCTCAGTTGCTTAGAAAAAAGAATAAAAATTTTTTAATCAATCAGCTGCAGAACAAAAAAAAAGCATTAATTTCAGATATTTTTTTCAATTTTTTTTTGTATGACAACCTATAATAAATTGTATATCGTTGGAAAGCTTACATCTTCAGCTTTAATTAAATGCCCTAATCATATCTCTCAGTTGCTTAGAAAAAAGAATAAAAATTTTTTAATCAATGAGCTGGAGAATTAAATGCCCTAATCATATCTCTCAGTTGCTTAGAAAAAAGAATAAAATATTTTTAATCAATCAGCTGGAGAACAAAAAAAAAAGCTTTAATTTCACATATTTTTTTCAATTTTTTTTTGTATGACAACCTATAATAAATTGTATATCGTTGGAAAGCTTACATCTTCAGCTTTAATTGAATGCCCTAATTATATCTCTCAGTTGCTTAGAAAAAAGAATAAAAATTTTTTAATCAATCAGCTGGAGAACAAAAAAAAAAGCTTTAATTTCAGATATTTTTTTCAATTTTTTTTTGTATGACAACCTATAATAAATTGTATATCGTTGGAAAGCTAACATCTTCAGCTTTAATTAAATGCCCTTATCACATCTCTCAGTTGCTTAGAAAAAAGAATAAAAATTTTTTAATCAATCAGCTGCAGAACAAAAAAAAAAGCTTTAATTTCAGATATTTTTTTCAATTTTTTTTTGTATGACAACCTATAATAAATTGTATATCGTTGGAAAGCTTTCATCTTCAGCTTTAATTAAATGCCCTAATCATATCTCTCAGTTGCTTAGAAAAAAGAATAAAAATTTTTTAATCAATCAGCTGGAGAACAAAAAAAAAAGCTTTAATTTCAGATATTTTTTTCAATTTTTTTTTGTATGACAACCTATAATAAATTGTATATCGTTGGAAAGCTTACATCTTCAGCTTTAATTAGATGCCCTAATCATATCTCTCAGTTGCTTAGAAAAAAGAATAAAAATTTTTTAATCAATCAGCTGCAGAACAAAAAAAAAAAGCTTTAATTTCAGATATTTTTTTCAATTTTTTTTTGTATGACAACCTATAATAAATTGTATATCGTTGGAAAGCTTACATCTTTAGCTTTAATTAGATGTCATAATCATATCTCTCAGTTGCTTAGAAAAAAGAATAAAAATTTTTTAATCAATCAGCTGCAGAACAAAAAAAAAGCTTTAATTTCAAATATTTTTTTCAATTTTTTTTGTATGACAGCCTATAATAAATTGTATATCGTTGGAAAGCTTTCATCTTCAGCTTTAATTAAATGCCCTAATCATATCTCTCAGTTGCTTAGAAAAAAGAATAAAATTTTTTTAATCAATCAGCTGCAGAACAAAAAAAAAAGCTTTAATTTCAGATATTTTTTTCAATTTTTTTTTGTATGACAACCTATAATAAATTGTATATCGTTGGAAAGCTTACATCTTCAGCTTTAATTAAATGCCTTAATCATATCTCTCAGTTGCTTAGAAAAAAGAATAAAAATATTTTAATCAATCAGCTGGAGAACAAAAAAAAAAGCTTTCATTTCAGATATTTTTTTCAATTTTTTTTTGTATGACAACCTATAATAAATTGTATATCGTTGGAAAGCTTACATCTTCAGCTTTAATAAGATGCCCTAATCATATCTCTCAGTTGCTTAGAAAAAAGAATAAAAATTTTTTAATCAATCAGCTGCAGAACAAATAGAAAAGCTTTAATTTCAGATATTTTTTTCAATTTTTTTTTGTATGACAACCTATAATAAATTGTATATCGTTGGAAAGCTTTCATCTTCAGCTTTAATTAGATGCCCTAATCATATCTCTCAGTTGCTTAGAAAAAAGAATAAAAATTTTTTAATCAATCAGGTGGAGAACAAAAAAAAAAAGCTTTAATTTCAGATATTTTTTTCAATTTTTTTTTGTATGACAACCTATAATAAATTGTATATCGTTGGAAAGCTTTCATCTTCAGCTTTAATTAGATGCCCTAATCATATCTCTCAGTTGCTTAGAAAAAAGAATAAAAATTTTTTAATCAATCAGCTGGAGAACAAAAAAAAAAAGCTTTAATTTCAGATATTTTTTTCAATTTTTTTTTGTATGACAACCTATAATAAATTGTATATCGTTGGAAAGCTTTCACCTTCAGCTTTAATTAAATGCCCTAATCATATCTCTCAGTTACTTAGAAAAAAGAATAAAACTTTTTTAATCAATCAGCTGGAGAACAAAAAAAAAGCTTTAATTTCAGATATTTTTTTCAATTTTTTTTTTGTATGACAACCTATAATAAATTGTATATCGTTGGAAAGCTTTTATCTTCAGCTTTAATTAAATGCCCTAATCATATCTCTCAGTTGCTTAGAAAAAAGAATAAAAGTTTTTTAATCAATCAGCTGCAGAACAAAAAAAAAAGCTTTAATTTCAGATATTTTTTTCAATTTTTTTTTTGTATGACAACCTATAATAAATTGTATATCGTTGGAAAGCTTTTATCTTCAGCTTTAATTAAATGCCCTAATCATATCTCTCAGTTGCTTAGAAAAAAGAATAAAAATTTTTTAATCAATCAGCTGCAGAAAAAAAAAAGCTTTAATTTCAGATATTTTTTTCAATTTTTTTTGTATGACAACCTATAATAAATTGTATATCGTTGGAAAGCTTTCATCTTCAGCTTTAATTAAATGCCCTAATCATATCTCTCAGTTGCTTAGAAAAAAGAATAAAACTTTTTTAATCAATCAGCTGGAGAACAAAAAAAAAGCTTTAATTTCAGATATTTTTTTCAATTTTTTTTTGTATGACAACCTATAATAAATTGTATATCGTTGGAAAGCTTTTATCTTCAGCTTTAATTAAATGCCCTAATCATATCTCTCAGTTGCTTAGAAAAAAGAATAAAAGTTTTTTAATCAATCAGCTGCAGAACAAAAAAAAAAGCTTTAATTTCAGATATTTTTTTCAATTTTTTTTTGTATGACAACCTATAATAAATTGTATATCGTTGGAAAGCTTTCATCTTCAGCTTTAATTAAATGCCCTTATCATATCTCTCAGTTGCTTAGAAAAAAGAATAAAATTTTTTTAATCAATCAGCTGGAGAACAAAAAAAAAAGCTTTAATTTCAGATATTTTTTTCATTTTTTTTTTTGTATGACAACCTATAATAAATTGTATATCGTTGGAAAGCTTACATCTTCAGCTTTAATTAAATGTCCTAATCATATCTCTCAGTTGCTTAGAAAAAAGAATAAAAATTTTTTAATCAATCAGCTGCAGAAAAAAAAAAGCTTTAATTTCAGATATTTTTTTCAATTTTTTTTTGTATGACAACCTATAATAAATTGTATATCGTTGGAAAGCTAACATCTTCAGCTTTAATTAAATGCCCTTATCATATCTCTCAGTTGCTTAGAAAAAAGAATAAAAATTTTTTAATCAATCAGCTGCAGAACAAAAAAAAAGCTTTAATTTCAGATATTTTTTTCAATTTTTTTTTGTATGACAACCTATAATAAATTGTATATCGTTGGAAAGCTTACATCTTCAGCTTTAATTAAATGCCCTAATCATATCTCTCAGTTGCTTAGAAAAAAGAATAAAAATTTTTTAATCAATGAGCTGGAGAATTAAATGCCCTAATCATATCTCTCAGTTGCTTAGAAAAAAGAATAAAATATTTTTAATCAATCAGCTGGAGAACAAAAAAAAAAGCTTTAATTTCACATATTTTTTTCAATTTTTTTTTGTATGACAATTAGATGCCCTAATCATATCTCTCAGTTGCTTAGAAAAAAGAATAAAAATTTTTTAATCAATCAGCTGCAGAACAAAAAAAAAAAGCTTTAATTTCAGATATTTTTTTCAATTTTTTTTTGTATGACAACCTATAATAAATTGTATATCGTTGGAAAGCTTACATCTTCAGCTTTAATTAGATGCCCTAATCATATCTCTCAGTTGCTTAGAAAAAAGAATAAAAGTTTTTTAATCAATCAGCTGCAGAACAAAAAAAAAAGCTTTAATTTCAGATATTTTTTTCAATTTTTTTTTGTATGACAACCTATAATAAATTGTATATCGTTGGAAAGCTTTCATCTTCAGCTTTAATTAAATGCCCTTATCATATCTCTCAGTTGCTTAGAAAAAAGAATAAAAATTTTTTAATCAATCAGCTGGAGAACAAAAAAAAAAGCTTTAATTTCAGATATTTTTTTCATTTTTTTTTTTGTATGACAACCTATAATAAAGCTTACATCTTCAGCTTTAATTAGATGCCCTAATCATATCTCTCAGTTGCTTAGAAAAAAGAATAAAAATTTTTTAATCAATCAGCTGCAGAACAAAAAAAAAAAGCTTTAATTTCAGATATTTTTTTCAATTTTTTTTTTGTATGACAACCTATAATAAATTGTATATCGTTGGAAAGCTTACATCTTCAGCTTTAATTAGATGCCCTAATCATATCTCTCAGTTGCTTAGAAAAAAGAATAAAAGTTTTTTAATCAATCAGCTGCAGAACAAAAAAAAAGCTTTAATTTCAGATATTTTTTTCAATTTTTTTTTGTATGACAACCTATAATAAATTGTATATCGTTGGAAAGCTTACATCTTCAGCTTTAATTAAATGCCTTAATCATATCTCTCAGTTGCTTAGAAAAAAGAATAAAAATTTTTTAATCAATCAGCTGGAGAACAAAAAAAAAAGCTTTAATTTCAGATATTTTTTTCATTTTTTTTTTTGTATGACAACCTATAATAAATTGTATATCGTTGGAAAGCTTACATCTTCAGCTTTAATTAAATGTCCTAATCATATCTCTCAGTTGCTTAGAAAAAAGAATAAAAATTTTTTAATCAATCAGCTGCAGAACAAAAAAAAAGCTTTAATTTCAGATATTTTTTTCAATTTTTTTTTGTATGACAACCTATAATAAATTGTATATCGTTGGAAAGCTTACATCTTCAGCTTTAATTAAATGCCTTAATCATATCTCTCAGTTGCTTAGAAAAAAGAATAAAAATTTTTTAATCAATCAGCTGGAGAACAAAAAAAAAAAGCTTTCATTTCAGATATTTTTTTCAATTTTTTTTTGTATGACAACCTATAATAAATTGTATATCGTTGGAAAGCTTACATCTTCAGCTTTAATAAGATGCCCTAATCATATCTCTCAGTTGCTTAGAAAAAAGAATAAAAATTTTTTAATCAATCAGCTGCAGAACAAAAAGAAAAGCTTTAATTTCAGATATTTTTTTTCAATTTTTTTTTCTATGACAACCTATAATAAATTGTATATCGTTGGAAAGCTTTCATCTTCAGCTTTAATTAGATGCCCTAATCATATCTCTCAGTTGCTTAGAAAAAAGAATAAAAATTTTTTAATCAATCAGCTGGAGAACAAAAAAAAAAGCTTTAATTTCAGATATTTTTTTCAATTTTTTTTTGTATGACAACCTATAATAAATTGTATATCGTTGGAAAGCTTTCATCTTCAGCTTTAATTAAATGCCCTAATCATATCTCTCAGTTGCTTAGAAAAAAGAATAAAACTTTTTTAATCAATCAGCTGGAGAACAAAAAAAAAGCTTTAATTTCAGATATTTTTTTCAATTTTTTTTTGTATGACAACCTATAATAAATTGTATATCGTTGGAAAGCTTTTATCTTCAGCTTTAATTAAATGCCCTAATCATATCTCTCAGTTGCTTAGAAAAAAGAATAAAAGTTTTTTAATCAATCAGCTGCAGAACAAAAAAAAAGCTTTAATTTCAGATATTTTTTTCAATTTTTTTTTTGTATGACAACCTATAATAAATTGTATATCGTTGGAAAGCTTTTATCTTCAGCTTTAATTAAATGCCCTAATCATATCTCTCAGTTGCTTAGAAAAAAGAATAAAAATTTTTTAATCAATCAGCTGCAGAAAAAAAAAGCTTTAATTTCAGATATTTTTTTCAATTTTTTTTTGTATGACAACCTATAATAAATTGTATATCGTTGGAAAGCTTTCATCTTCAGCTTTAATTAAATGCCCTAATCATATCTCTCAGTTGCTTAGAAAAAAGAATAAAACTTTTTTAATCAATCAGCTGGAGAACAAAAAAAAAGCTTTAATTTCAGATATTTTTTTCAATTTTTTTTTGTATGACAACCTATAATAAATTGTATATCGTTGGAAAGCTTTTATCTTCAGCTTTAATTAAATGCCCTAATCATATCTCTCAGTTGCTTAGAAAAAAGAATAAAAGTTTTTTAATCAATCAGCTGCAGAACAAAAAAAAAAGCTTTAATTTCAGATATTTTTTTCAATTTTTTTTTGTATGACAACCTATAATAAATTGTATATCGTTGGAAAGCTTTCATCTTCAGCTTTAATTAAATGCCCTTATCATATCTCTCAGTTGCTTAGAAAAAAGAATAAAAATTTTTTAATCAATCAGCTGGAGAACAAAAAAAAAAGCTTTAATTTCAGATATTTTTTTCATTTTTTTTTTTGTATGACAACCTATAATAAATTGTATATCGTTGGAAAGCTTACATCTTCAGCTTTAATTAAATGTCCTAATCATATCTCTCAGTTGCTTAGAAAAAAGAATAAAAATTTTTTAATCAATCAGCTGCAGAAAAAAAAAAGCTTTAATTTCAGATATTTTTTTCAATTTTTTTTTGTATGACAACCTATAATAAATTGTATATCGTTGGAAAGCTAACATCTTCAGCTTTAATTAAATGCCCTTATCATATCTCTCAGTTGCTTAGAAAAAAGAATAAAAATTTTTTAATCAATCAGCTGCAGAACAAAAAAAAAGCTTTAATTTCAGATATTTTTTTCAATTTTTTTTTGTATGACAACCTATAATAAATTGTATATCGTTGGAAAGCTTACATCTTCAGCTTTAATTAAATGCCCTAATCATATCTCTCAGTTGCTTAGAAAAAAGAATAAAAATTTTTTAATCAATGAGATGGAGAATTAAATGCCCTAATCATATCTCTCAGTTGCTTAGAAAAAAGAATAAAATATTTTTAATCAATCAGCTGGAGAACAAAAAAAAAAGCTTTAATTTCACATATTTTTTTCAATTTTTTTTTGTATGACAACCTATAATAAATTGTATATCGTTGGAAAGCTTACATCTTCAGCTTTAATTGAATGCCCTAATTATATCTCTCAGTTGCTTAGAAAAAAGAATAAAAATTTTTTAATCAATCAGCTGGAGAACAAAAAAAAAAGCTTTAATTTCAGATATTTTTTTCAATTTTTTTTTGTATGACAACCTATAATAAATTGTATATCGTTGGAAAGCTAACATCTTCAGCTTTAATTAAATGCCCTTATCACATCTCTCAATTGCTTAGAAAAAAGAATAAAAATTTTTTAATCAATCAGCTGCAGAACAAAAAAAAAAGCTTTAATTTCAGATATTTTTTTCAATTTTTTTTTGTATGACAACCTATAATAAATTGTATATCGTTAGAAAGCTTTAATCTTCAGCTTTAATTAAATGCCCTAATCATATCTCTCAGTTGCTTAGAAAAAAGAATAAACATTTTTTAATCAATCAGCTGGAGAACAAAAAAAAAAGCTTTAATTTCAGATATTTTTTTCAATTTTTTTTTGTATGACAACCTATAATAAATTGTATATCGTTGGAAAGCTTTCATCTTCAGCTTTAATTAAATGCCCTAATCATATCTCTCAGTTGCTTAGAAAAAAGAATAAAAATTTTTTAATCAATCAGCTGGAGAACAAAAAAAAAAGCTTTAATTTCAGATATTTTTTTCAATTTTTTTTTGTATGACAACCTATAATAAATTGTATATCGTTGGAAAGCTTACATCTTCAGCTTTAATTAGATGCCCTAATCATATCTCTCAGTTGCTTAGAAAAAAGAATAAAAATTTTTTAATCAATCAGCTGCAGAACAAAAAAAAAAAAGCTTTAATTTCAGATATTTTTTTCAATTTTTTTTTGTATGACAACCTATAATAAATTGTATATCGTTGGAAAGCTTACATCTTCAGCTTTAATTAAATGCCCTAATCATATCTCTCAGTTGCTTAGAAAAAAGAATAAAAATTTTTTAATCAATCAGCTGCAGAACAAAAAAAAAAAGCTTTAATTTCAGATATTTTTTTCAATTTTTTTTTGTATGACAACCTATAATAAATTGTATATCGTTGGAAAGCTTACATCTTTAGCTTTAATTAGATGTCATAATCATATCTCTCAGTTGCTTAGAAAAAAAAATAAAAATTTTTTAATCAATCAGCTGGAGAACAAAAAAAAAAGCTTTAATTTCAGATATTTTTTTCATTTTTTTTTTGTATGACAACCTATAATAAATTGTATATCGTTGGAAAGCTAACATCTTCAGCTTTAATTAAATGCCCTTATCAAATCTCTCAGTTGCTTAGAAAAAAGAATAAAAATTTTTTAATCAATCAGCTGCAGAACAAAAAAAAAGCTTTAATTTCAGATATTTTTTTCAATTTTTTTTTGTATGACAACCTATAATAAATTGTATATCGTTGGAAAGCTTACATCTTCAGCTTTAATTAAATGCCCTAATCATATCTCTCAGTTGCTTAGAAAAAAGAATAAAAATTTTTTAATCAATGAGCTGGAGAATTAAATGCCCTAATCATATCTCTCAGTTGCTTAGAAAAAAGAATAAAATATTTTTAATCAATCAGCTGGAGAACAAAAAAAAAAGCTTTAATTTCACATATTTTTTTCAATTTTTTTTTGTATGACAACCTATAATAAATTGTATATCGTTGGAAAGCTTACATCTTCAGCTTTAATTGAATGCCCTAATTATATCTCTCAGTTGCTTAGAAAAAAGAATAAAAATTTTTTAATCAATCAGCTGGAGAACAAAAAAAAAAGCTTTAATTTCAGATATTTTTTTCAATTTTTTTTTGTATGACAACCTATAATAAATTGTATATCGTTGGAAAGCTAACATCTTCAGCTTTAATTAAATGCCCTTATCACATCTCTCAGTTGCTTAGAAAAAAGAATAAAATTTTTTTAATCAATCAGCTGCAGAACAAAAAAAAAAGCTTTAATTTCAGATATTTTTTTCAATTTTTTTTTGTATGACAACCTATAATAAATTGTATATCGTTAGAAAGCTTTAATCTTCAGCTTTAATTAAATGCCCTAATCATATCTCTCAGTTGCTTAGAAAAAAGAATAAGCATTTTTTAATCAATCAGCTGGAGAACAAAAAAAAAAGCTTTAATTTCAGATATTTTTTTCAATTTTTTTTTGTATGACAACCTATAATAAATTGTATATCGTTGGAAAGCTTTCATCTTCAGCTTTAATTAAATGCCCTAATCATATCTCTCAGTTGCTTAGAAAAAAGAATAAAAATTTTGTAATCAATCAGCTGGAGAACAAAAAAAAAAGCTTTAATTTCAGATATTTTTTTCAATTTTTTTTTGTATGACAACCTATAATAAATTGTATATCGTTGGAAAGCTTACATCTTCAGCTTTAATTAGATGCCCTAATCATATCTCTCAGTTGCTTAGAAAAAAGAATAAAAATTTTTTAATCAATCAGCTGCAGAACAAAAAAAAAAAGCTTTAATTTCAGATATTTTTTTCAATTTTTTTTTGTATGACAACCTATAATAAATTGTATATCGTTGGAAAGCTTACATCTTTAGCTTTAATTAGATGTCATAATCATATCTCTCAGTTGCTTAGAAAAAAGAATAAAAATTTTTTAATCAATCAGCTGCAGAACAAAAAAAAAGCTTTAATTTCAGATATTTTTTTCAATTTTTTTTGTATGACAGCCTATAATAAATTGTATATCGTTGGAAAGCTTTCATCTTCAGCTTTAATTAAATGCCCTAATCATATCTCTCAGTTGCTTAGAAAAAAGAATAAAATTTTTTTAATCAATCAGCTGGAGAACAAAAAAAAAAGCTTTAATTTCAGATATTTTTTTCAATTTTTTTTTGTATGACAACCTATAATAAATTGTATATCGTTGGAAAGCTTACATCTTTAGCTTTAATTAAATGCCTTAATCATATCTCTCAGTTGCTTAGAAAAAAGAATAAAAATTTTTTAATCAATCAGCTGGAGAACAAAAAAAAAGCTTTCATTTCAGATATTTTTTTCAATTTTTTTTTGTATGACAACCTATAATAAATTGTATATCGTTGGAAAGCTTACATCTTCAGCTTTAATAAGATGCCCTAATCATATCTCTTAGTTGCTTAGAAAAAAGAATAAAAATTTTTTAATCAATCAGCTGCAGAACAAAAAGAAAAGCTTTAATTTCAGATATTTTTTTTCAATTTTTTTTTGTATGACAACGTATAATAAATTGTATATCGTTGGAAAGCTAACATCTTCAGCTTTAATTAAATGCCCTTATCATATCTCTCAGTTGCTTAGAAAAAAGAATAAAATTTTTTTAATCAATCAGCTGGAGAACAAAAAAAAAAGCTTTAATTTCAGATATTTTTTTTCAATTTTTTTTTGTATGACAACCTATAATAAATTGTATATCGTTGGAAAGCTTTCATCTTCAGCTTTAATTAAATGCCCTAATCATATCTCTCAGTTGCTTGGAAAAAAGAATAATTAATTTAATCAATCAGCTGGAGAATTAAATGCCCTAATCATATCTCTCAGTTGCTTAGAAAAAAGAAAAAAATTTTTTTAATCAATCAGCTGCAGAACAAAAAAAAAAAGCTTTAATTTCAGATATTTTTTTCGATTTTTTTTTTGTATGACAACCTATAATAAATTGTATATCGTTGGAAAGCTTACATCTTTAGCTTTAATTAGATGCCCTAATCATATCTCTCAGTTGCTTAGAAAAAAGAATAAAAAATTTTTAATCAATCAGCTGCAGAACAAAAAAAAAGCTTTAATTTCAGATATTTTTTTCAATTTTTTTTTGTATGACAACCTATAATAAATTGTATATCGTTGGAAAGCTTTCATCTTCAGCTTTAATTAAATGCCCTAATCATATCTCTCAGTTGCTTAGAAAAAAGAATAAAAATTTTTTAATCCATAAGCTGGAGAACAAAAACAAAGCTTTAATTTCAGATATTTTTTTCAATTTTTTTTTGTATGACAACCTATAATAAATTGTATATCGTTGGAAAGCTTTCATCTTCAGCTTTAATTAAATGCCCTAATCATATCTCTCAGTTGCTTAGAAAAAAGAATAAAAATTTTTTAATCAATCAGCTGCAGAAGAAAAAAAAAAAGCTTTAATTTCAGATATTTTTTTCAATTTTTTTTTTTGTATGACAACCTATAATAAATTGTATATCGTTGGAAAGCTTTCATCTTCAGCTTTAATTAAATGCCCTAATCATATCTCTCAGTTGCTTAGAAAAAAGAATAAAAATTTTTTAATCAATCAGCTGCAGAACAAAAAAAAAAGCTTTAATTTCAGATATTTTTTTCAATTTTTTTTGTATGACAACCTATAATAAATTGTATATCGTTGGAAAGCTTTCATCTTCAGCTTTAATTAAATGCCCTAATCATATCTCTCAGTTGCTTAGAAAAAAGAATAAACATTTTTTAATCAATCAGCTGGAGAACAAAAAAAAAAGCTTTAATTTCAGATATTTTTTTCAATTTTTTTTTGTATGACAACCTATAATAAATTGTATATCGTTGGAAAGCTTTCATCTTCAGCTTTAATTAAATGCCCTAATCATATCTCTCAGTTGCTTAGAAAAAAGAATAAAATTTTTTTAATCAATCAGCTGGAGAACAAAAAAAAAGCTTTAATTTCAGATATTTTTTTCAATTTTTTTTTGTATGACAACCTATAATAAATTGTATATCGTTAGAAAGCTTTCATCTTCAGCTTGAATTAAATGCCCTAATCATATCTCTCAGTTGCTTAGAAAAAAGAATAAAAATTTTTTAATCAATCAGCTGGAGAACAAAAAAAAAAGCTTTAATTTCAGATATTTTTTTCAATTTTTTTTTTGTATGACAACCTATAATAAATTGTATATCGTTGGAAAGCTTTTATCTTCAGCTTTAATTAAATGCCCTAATCATATCTCTCAGTTGCTTAGAAAAAAGAATAAAAATTTTTTAATCAATCAGCTGCAGAACAAAAAAAAAAGCTTTAATTTCATATATTTTTTTCAATTTTTTTTTGTATGACAACCTATAATAAATTGTATATCGTTGGAAAGCTTTCATCTTCAGCTTTAATTAAATGCCCTAATCATATCTCTCAGTTGCTTAGAAAAAAGAATAAAAATTTTTTAATCAATCAGCTGCAGAAGAAAAAAAAAAAGCTTTAATTTCAGATATTTTTTTCAATTTTTTTTTTTGTATGACAACCTATAATAAATTGTATATCGTTGGAAAGCTTTCATCTTCAGCTTTAATTAAATGCCCTAATCATATCTCTCAGTTGCTTAGAAAAAAGAATAAAAATTTTTTAATCAATCAGCTGCAGAACAAAAAAAAAAGCTTTAATTTCAGATATTTTTTTCAATTTTTTTTGTATGACAACCTATAATAAATTGTATATCGTTGGAAAGCTTTCATCTTCAGCTTTAATTAAATGCCCTAATCATATCTCTCAGTTGCTTAGAAAAAAGAATAAACATTTTTTAATCAATCAGCTGGAGAACAAAAAAAAAAGCTTTAATTTCAGATATTTTTTTCAATTTTTTTTTGTATGACAACCTATAATAAATTGTATATCGTTGGAAAGCTTTCATCTTCAGCTTTAATTAAATGCCCTAATCATATCTCTCAGTTGCTTAGAAAAAAGAATAAAATTTTTTTAATCAATCAGCTGGAGAACAAAAAAAAAGCTTTAATTTCAGATATTTTTTTCAATTTTTTTTTGTATGACAACCTATAATAAATTGTATATCGTTAGAAAGCTTTCATCTTCAGCTTGAATTAAATGCCCTAATCATATCTCTCAGTTGCTTAGAAAAAAGAATAAAAATTTTTTAATCAATCAGCTGGAGAACAAAAAAAAAAGCTTTAATTTCAGATATTTTTTTCAATTTTTTTTTTGTATGACAACCTATAATAAATTGTATATCGTTGGAAAGCTTTTATCTTCAGCTTTAATTAAATGCCCTAATCATATCTCTCAGTTGCTTAGAAAAAAGAATAAAAATTTTTTAATCAATCAGCTGCAGAACAAAAAAAAAAGCTTTAATTTCATATATTTTTTTCAATTTTTTTTTGTATGACAACCTATAATAAATTGTATATCGTTGGAAAGCTTTCATCTTCAGCTTGAATTAAATGCCCTAATCATATCTCTCAGTTACTTAGAAAAAAGAATAAAAATTTTTTAATCAATCAGCTGGAGAACAAAAAAAAAAGCTTTAATTTCAGATATTTTTTTCAATTTTTTTTTGTATGACAACCTATAATAAATTGTATATCGTTGGAAAGCTTACATCTTCAGCTTTAATTAAATGCCCTAATCATATCTCTCAGTTGCTTAGAAAAAAGAATAAAAATTTTTTAATCAATCAGCTGCAGAAAAAAAAAAGCTTAATTTCAGATATTTTTTTCAATTTTTTTTTGTATGACAACCTATAATAAATTGTATATCGTTAGAAAGCTTTCATCTTCAGCTTGAATTAAATGCCCTAATCATATCTCTCAGTTGCTTAGAAAAAAGAATAAAAATTTTTTAATCAATCAGCTGGAGAACAAAAAAAAAAGCTTTAATTTCAGATATTTTTTTCAATTTTTTTTTGTATGACAACCTATAATAAATTGTATATCGTTAGAAAGCTTTCATCTTCAGCTTGAATTAAATGCCCTAATCATATCTCTCAGTTACTTAGAAAAAAGAATAAAAATTTTTTAATCAATCAGCTGGAGAACAAAAAAAAAAGCTTTAATTTCAGATATTTTTTTCAATTTTTTTTTGTATGACAACCTATAATAAATTGTATATCGTTGGAAAGCTTACATCTTCAGCTTTAATTAAATGCCCTAATCATATCTCTCAGTTGCTTAGAAAAAAGAATAAAAATTTTTTAATCAATCAGCTGCAGAAAAAAAAAAGCTTAATTTCAGATATTTTTTTCAATTTTTTTTTGTATGACAACCTATAATAAATTGTATATCGTTAGAAAGCTAACATCTTCAGCTTTAATTAAATGCCCTTATCATATCTCTCAGTTGCTTAGAAAAAAGAATAAAAATTTTTTAATCAATCAGCTGGAGAACAAAAAAAAAAGCTTTAATTTCAGATATTTTTTTCAATTTTTTTTGTATGACAACCTATAATAAATTGAATATCGTTGGAAAGCTTACATCTTCAGCTTTAATTAAATGCCCTAATCATATCTCTCAGTTGCTTAGAAAAAAGAATAAAAATTTTTTAATCAATCAGCTGGAGAACAAAAAAAAAAGCTTTAATTTCAGATATTTTTTTCAATTTTTTTTTGTATGACAACCTATAATAAATTGTATATCGTTAGAAAGCTAACATCTTCAGCTTTAATTAAATGCCCTTATCACATCTCTCAGTTGCTTAGAAAAAAGAATAAAAATTTTTTAATCAATCAGCTGGAGAACAAAAAAAAAAGCTTTAATTTCAGATATTTTTTTCAATTTTTTTTTTGTATGACAACCTATAATAAATTGTATATCGTTGGAAAGCTTACATCTTCAGCTTTAATAAGATGCCCTAATCATATCTCTTAGTTGCCTAGAAAAAAGAATAAAAATTTTTTAATCAATCAGCTGCAGAACAAAAAGAAAAGCTTTAATTTCAGATATTTTTTTTCAATTTTTTTTTGTATGACAACCTATAATAAATTGTATATCGTTGGAAAGCTTTCATCTTCAGCTTTAATTAGATGCTCTAATCATATCTCTCAGTTGCTTAGAAAAAAGAATAAAAATTTTTTAATCAATCAGCTGGAGAACAAAAAAAAAAGCTTTAATTTCAGGTATTTTTTTCAATTTTTTTTTGTATGACAACCTATAATAAATTGTATATCGTTAGAAAGCTAACATCTTCAGCTTTAATTAAATGCCCTTATCACATCTCTCAGTTGCTTAGAAAAAAGAATAAAAATTTTTTAATCAATCAGCTGCAGAACAAAAAAAAAAGCTTTAATTTCAGATATTTTTTTCAATTTTTTTTTGTATGACAACCTATAATAAATTGTATATCGTTAGAAAGCTTTCATCTTCAGCTTTAATTAAATGCCCTAATCATATCTCTCAGTTGCTTAGAAAAAAGAATAAACATTTTTTAATCAATCAGCTGCAGAACAAAAAAAAAAGCTTTAATTTCAGATATTTTTTTCAATTTTTTTTTTGTATGACAACCTATAATAAATTGTATATCGTTGGAAAGCTTTCATCTTCAGCTTTAATTAAATGCCCTAATCATATCTCTCAGTTGCTTAGAAAAAAGAATAAAAATTTTTTAATCAATCAGCTGGAGAACAAAAAAAAAAGCTTTAATTTCAGATATTTTTTTCAATTTTTTTTTTGTATGACAACCTATAATAAATTGTATATCGTTGGAAAGCTTACATCTTCAGCTTTAATTAGATGCCCTAATCATATCTCTCAGTTGCTTAGAAAAAAGAATAAAAATTTTTTAATCAATCAGCTGCAGAACAAAAAAAAAGCTTTAATTTCAGATATTTTTTTCAATTTTTTTTTGTATGACAACCTATAATAAATTGTATATCGTTGGAAAGCTTACATCTTCAGCTTTAATTAGATGTCATAATCATATCTCTCAGTTGCTTAGAAAAAAGAATAAAATTTTTTTAATCAATCAGCTGCAGAACAAAAAAAAAGCTTTAATTTCAGATATTTTTTTCAATTTTTTTTGTATGACAGCCTATAATAAATTGTATATCGTTGGAAAGCTTTCATCTTCAGCTTTAATTAAATGCCCTAATCATATCTCTCAGTTGCTTAGAAAAAAGAATAAAATTTTTTTAATCAATCAGCTGCAGAACAAAAAAAAAAGCTTTAATTTCAGATATTTTTTTCAATTTTTTTTTTGTATGACAACCTATAATAAATTGTATATCGTTGGAAAGCTTACATCTTCAGCTTTAATTAGATGCCCTAATCATATCTCTCAGTTGCTTAGAAAAAAGAATAAAAATTTTTTAATCAATCAGCTGCAGAACAAAAAAAAAGCTTTAATTTCAGATATTTTTTTCAATTTTTTTTTGTATGACAACCTATAATAAATTGTATATCGTTGGAAAGCTTTCATCTTCAGCTTTAATTAAATGCCCTAATCATATCTCTCAGTTGCTTAGAAAAAAGAATAAAAATTTTTTAATCAATCAGCTGGAGAACAAAAAAAAAAGCTTTAATTTCAGATATTTTTTTCAATTTTTTTTTTTGTATGACAACCTATAATAAATTGTATATCGTTGGAAAGCTTACATCTTCAGCTTTAATTAGATGCCCTAATCATATCTCTCAGTTGCTTAGAAAAAAGAATAAAAATTTTTTAATCAATCAGCTGCAGAACAAAAAAAAAGCTTTAATTTCAGATATTTTTTTCAATTTTTTTTTGTATGACAACCTATAATAAATTGTATATCGTTGGAAAGCTTACATCTTCAGCTTTAATTAGATGTCATAATCATATCTCTCAGTTGCTTAGAAAAAAGAATAAAATTTTTTTAATCAATCAGCTGCAGAACAAAAAAAAAGCTTTAATTTCAGATATTTTTTTCAATTTTTTTTGTATGACAGCCTATAATAAATTGTATATCGTTGGAAAGCTTTCATCTTCAGCTTTAATTAAATGCCCTAATCATATCTCTCAGTTGCTTAGAAAAAAGAATAAAATTTTTTTAATCAATCAGCTGCAGAACAAAAAAAAAAGCTTTAATTTCAGATATTTTTTTCAATTTTTTTTTGTATGACAACCTATAATAAATTGTATATCGTTGGAAAGCTTACATCTTCAGCTTTAATTAAATGCCTTAATCATATCTCTCAGTTGCTTAGAAAAAAGAATAAAAATTTTTTAATCAATCAGCTGCAGAACAAAAAGAAAAGCTTTAATTTCAGATATTTTTTTAAAATTTTTTTTTGTATGACAACCTATAATAAATTGTATATCGTTGGAAAGCTTACATCTTCAGCTTTAATAAGATGCCCTAATCATATCTCTTAGTTGCCTAGAAAAAAGAATAAAAATTTTTTAATCAATCAGCTGCAGAACAAAAAGAAAAGCTTTAATTTCAGATATTTTTTTTCAATTTTTTTTTGTATGACAACCTATAATAAATTGTATATCGTTGGAAAGCTTTCATCTTCAGCTTTAATTAGATGCTCTAATCATATCTCTCAGTTGCTTAGAAAAAAGAATAAAAATTTTTTAATCAATCAGCTGGAGAACAAAAAAAAAAGCTTTAATTTCAGATATTTTTTTCAATTTTTTTTTGTATGACAACCTATAATAAATTGTATATCGTTGGAAAACTTTTATCTTCAGCTTTAATTAAATGCCCTAATCATATCTCTCAGTTGCTTAGAAAAAAGAATACAAATTTTTTAATCAATCAGCTGGAGAACAAAAAAAAAAGCTTTAATTTCAGATATTTTTTTCAATTTTTTTTTTGTATGACAACCTATTATAAATTGTATATCGTTGGAAAGCTTTCATCTTCAGCTTTAATTAAATGCCCTAATCATATCTCTCAGTTGCTTAGAAAAAAGAATAAAAATTTTTTAATCAATCAGCTGCAGAACAAAAAAAAAGCTTTAATTTCAGATATTTTTTTCAATTTTTTTTTGTATGACAACCTATAATAAATTGTATATCGTTGGAAAGCTTTCATCTTCAGCTTTAATTAAATGCCCTAATCATATCTCTCAGTTGCTTAGAAAAACGAATAAAATTTTTTTAATCAATCAGCTGCAGAACAAAAAAAAAGCTTTAATTTCAGATATTTTTTTCAATTTTTTTTGTATGACAACCTATAATAAATTGTATATCGTTGGAAAGTTTTCATCTTTAGCTTTAATTAAATGCCCTAATCATATCTCTCAGTTGCTTAGAAAAAAGAATAAACATTTTTTAATCAATCAGCTGCAGAACAAAAAAGAAAGCTTTAATTTCAAATATTTTTTTCAATTTTTTTTGTATGACAACCTATAATAAATTGTATATCGTTGGAAAGCTTTCATCTTCAGCCTTAATTAAATGCAGTAATCATATCTCTCAGTTGCTTAGAAAAAAGAATAAAAATTTTTTAATCAATCAGCTGGAGAACAAAAAAAAAAGCTTTAATTTCAAATATTTTTTTCAATTATTTTTTGTATGACAACCTATAATAAATTGTAAATCGTTGGAAAGCTTTTATCTTCAGCTTTAATTAAATGCCCTAATCATATCTCTCAGTTGCTTGGAAAAAAGAATACAAATTTTTTTTTGTATGACAACCTATAATAAATTGTATATCGTTGGAAAGCTTTCATCTTCAGCTTTAATTAAAAGCCCTAATCATATCTCTCAGTTGCTTAGAAAAAAGAATAAAATTTTTTTAATCAATCAGCTGCAGAACAAAAAAAAAAGCTTTAATTTCAGATATTTTTTTCAATTTTTTTTTGTATGACAACCTATAATAAATTGTATATCGTTGGAAAGCTTTCATCTTCAGCTTTAATTAAATGCCCTTATCATATCTCTCAGTTGCTTGAAAAAAGAATAAAAATTTTTTAATCAATCAGCTGGAGAACAAAAAAAAAAGCTTTAATTTCAGATATTTTTTTCAATTTTTTTTTGTATGACAACCTATAATAAATTGTATATCGTTGGAAAGCTTTCATCTTCAGCTTTAATTAAATGCCCTAATCATATCTCTCAGTTGCTTAGAAAAAAGAATAAAAATTTTTTAATCAATCAGCTGGAGAACAAAAAAAAAAGCTTTCATTTCAAATATTTTTTTCAATTTTTTTTTGTATGACAACCTATAATAAATTGTATATCGTTGGAAAGCTTTCATCTTCAGCTTTAATTAAATGCCCTAATCATATCTCTCAGTTGCTTAGAAAAAAGAATAAAAATTTTTTAATCAATCAGCTGCAGAACAAAAAAAAAACTTTAATTTCAGATATTTTTTTCAATTTTTTTTTGTATGACAACCTATAATAAATTGTATATCGTTGGAAAGCTTTTATCTTCAGCTTTAATTAAATGCCCTAATCATATCTCTCAGTTGCTTGGAAAAAAGAATACAAATTTTTTAATCAATCAGCTGGAGAACAAAAAAAAAAAGCTTTAATTTCAGATATTTTTTTCAATTTTTTTTGTATGACAACCTATAATAAATTGTATATCGTTGGAAATCTTTCATCTTCAGCTTTAATTAAATGCCCTAATCATATCTCTCAGTTGCTTAGAAAAAAGAATAAAAATTTTTTAATCAATCAGCTGCAGAACAAAAAAAAAAGCTTTAATTTCAGATATTTTTTTCAATTTTTTTTTGTATGACAACCTATAATAAATTGTATATCGTTGGAAAGCTTTTATCTTCAGCTTTAATTAAATGCCCTAATCATATCTCTCAGTTGCTTGGAAAAAAGAATACAAATTTTTTTTTTGTATGACAACCTATAATAAATTGTATATCGTTGGAAAGCTTTCATCTTCAGCTTTAATTAAATGTCCTAATCATATCTCTCAGTTGCTTAGAAAAAAGAATAAAATTTTTTTAATCAATCAGCTGCAGAACAAAAAAAAACCTTTAATTTCAGATATTTTTTCAATTTTTTTTGTATGACAACCTATAACAAATTGTATATCGTTGGAAAGCTTTCATCTTCAGCTTTAATTAAATGCCCTAATCATATCTCTCAGTTGCTTAGAAAAAAGAATACAAATTTTTTAATCAATCAGCTGGAGAACAAAAAAAAAAGCTTTAATTTCAGATATTTTTTTCAATTTTTTTTTTGTATGACAACCTATAATAAATTGTATATCGTTGGAAAGCTTTCATCTTCAGCTTTAATTAAATGCCCTAATCATATCTCTCAGTTGCTTAGAAAAAAGAATAAAAATTTTTTAATCAATCAGCTGCAGAACAAAAAAAAAGCTTTAATTTCAGATATTTTTTTCAATTTTTTTTTGTATGACAACCTATAATAAATTGTATATCGTTGGAAAGCTTTCATCTTCAGCTTTAATTAAATGCCCTAATCATATCTCTCAGTTGCTTAGAAAAAAGAATAAAATTTTTTTAATCAATCAGCTGGAGAACAAAAAAAAAAGCTTTAATTTCAGATATTTTTTTCAATTTTTTTTTGTATGACAACCTATAATAAATTGTATATCGTTGGAAAGCTTTTATCTTCAGCTTTAATTAAATGCCCTAATCATATCTCTCAGTTGCTTAGAAAAAAGAATAAAAATTTTTTAATCAATCAGCTGGAGAACAAAAAAAAAAGCTTTAATTTCAGATATTTTTTTCAATTTTTTTTTGTATGACAACCTATAATAAATTGTATATCGTTGGAAAGCTTTCATCTTCAGCTTTAATTAAATGCCCTAATCATATCTCTCAGTTGCTTAGAAAATAGAATAAAAATTTTTTAATCAATCAGCTGGAGAACAAAAAAAAAAGCTTTCATTTCAGATATTTTTTTCAATTTTTTTTTGTATGACAACCTATAATAAATTGTATATCGTTGGAAAGCTTTTATCTTCAGCTTTAATTAAATGCAGTAATCATATCTCTCAGTTGCTTAGAAAAAAGAATAAAAATTTTTTAATCAATCAGCTGCAGAACAAAAAAAAAAGCTTTAATTTCAGATATTTTTTTCAATTTTTTTTTGTATGACAACCTATAATAAATTGTATATCGTTGGAAAGCTTTTATCTTCAGCTTTAATTAAATGCCCTAATCATATCTCTCAGTTGCTTGGCAAAAAGAATACAAATTTTTTTTTGTATGACAACCTATAATAAATTGTATATCGTTGGAAAGCTTTCATCTTCAGCTTTAATTAAAAGCCCTAATCATATCTCTCAGTTGCTTAGAAAAACGAATAAAATTTTTTTAATCAATCAGCTGCAGAACAAAAAAAAAGCTTTAATTTCAGATATTTTTTTCAATTTTTTTTGTATGACAACCTATAATAAATTGTATATCGTTGGAAAGTTTTCATCTTTAGCTTTAATTAAATGCCCTAATCATATCTCTCAGTTGCTTAGAAAAAAGAATAAACATTTTTTAATCAATCAGCTGCAGAACAAAAAAGAAAGCTTTAATTTCAAATATTTTTTTCAATTTTTTTTTGTATGACAACCTATAATAAATTGTATATCGTTGGAAAGCTTTCATCTTCAGCTTTAATTAAATGCAGTAATCATATCTCTCAGTTGCTTAGAAAAAAGAATAAAAATTTTTTAATCAATCAGCAGGAGAACAAAAAAAAAAGCTTTAATTTCAAATATTTTTTTCAATTATTTTTTGTATGACAACCTATAATAAATTGTAAATCGTTGGAAAGCTTTTATCTTCAGCTTTAATTAAATGCCCTAATCATATCTCTCAGTTGCTTGGAAAAAAGAATACAAATTTTTTTTTGTATGACAACCTATAATAAATTGTATATCGTTGGAAAGCTTTCATCTTCAGCTTTAATTAAAAGCCCTAATCATATCTCTCAGTTGCTTAGAAAAAAGAATAAAATTTTTTTAATCAATCAGCTGCAGAACAAAAAAAAAAGCTTTAATTTCAGATATTTTTTTCAATTTTTTTTTGTATGACAACCTATAATAAATTGTATATCGTTGGAAAGCTTTCATCTTCAGCTTTAATTAAATGCCCTTATCATATCTCTCAGTTGCTTGAAAAAAGAATAAAAATTTTTTAATCAATCAGCTGGAGAACAAAAAAAAAAGCTTTAATTTCAGATATTTTTTTCAATTTTTTTTTGTATGACAACCTATACTAAATTGTATATCGTTGGAAAGCTTTCATCTTCAGCTTTAATTAAATGCCCTAATCATATCTCTCAGTTGCTTAGAAAAAAGAATAAAAATTTTTTAATCAATCAGCTGGAGAACAAAAAAAAAAGCTTTCATTTCAAATATTTTTTTCAATTTTTTTTTGTATGACAACCTATAATAAATTGTATATCGTTGGAAAGCTTTCATCTTCAGCTTTAATTAAATGCCCTAATCATATCTCTCAGTTGCTTAGAAAAAAGAATAAAAATTTTTTAATCAATCAGCTGCAGAACAAAAAAAAAACTTTAATTTCAGATATTTTTTTCAATTTTTTTTTGTATGACAACCTATAATAAATTGTATATCGTTGGAAAGCTTTCATCTTCAGCTTTAATTAAATGCAGTAATCATATCTCTCAGTTGCTTAGAAAAAAGAATAAAAATTTTTTAATCAATCAGCTGCAGAACAAAAAAAAAACTTTAATTTCAGATATTTTTTTCAATTTTTTTTTGTATGACAACCTATAATAAATTGTATATCGTTGGAAAGCTTTTATCTTCAGCTTTAATTAAATGCCCTAATCATATCTCTCAGTTGCTTGGAAAAAAGAATACAAATTTTTTAATCAATCAGCTGGAGAACAAAAAAAAAAAGCTTTAATTTCAGATATTTTTTTCAATTTTTTTTGTATGACAACCTATAATAAATTGTATATCGTTGGAAATCTTTCATCTTCAGCTTTAATTAAATGCCCTAATCATATCTCTCAGTTGCTTAGAAAAAAGAATAAAAATTTTTTAATCAATCAGCTGCAGAACAAAAAAAAAAGCTTTAATTTCAGATATTTTTTTCAATTTTTTTTTGTATGACAACCTATAATAAATTGTATATCGTTGGAAAGCTTTTATCTTCAGCTTTAATTAAATGCCCTAATCATATCTCTCAGTTGCTTGGAAAAAAGAATACAATTTTTTTTTTGTATGACAACCTATAATAAATTGTATATCGTTGGAAAGCTTTCATCTTCAGCTTTAATTAAATGCCCTAATCATATCTCTCAGTTGCTTAGAAAAAAGAATAAAATTTTTTTAATCAATCAGCTGCAGAACAAAAAAAAACCTTTAATTTCAGATATTTTTTTCAATTTTTTTTGTATGACAACCTATAACAAATTGTATATCGTTGGAAAGCTTTCATCTTCAGCTTTAATTAAATGCCCTAATCATATCTCTCAGTTGCTTAGAAAAAAGAATAAAAATTTTTTAATCAATCAGCTGGAGAACAAAAAAAAAGCTTTAATTTCAGATATTTTTTTCAATTTTTTTAGTATGACAACCTATAATAAATTGTATATCGTTGGAAAGCTTTCATCTTCAGCTTTAATTAAATGCCCTAATCATATCTCTCAGTTGCTTAGAAAAAAGAATACAAATTTTTTAATCAATCAGCTGGAGAACAAAAAAAAAGCTTTAATTTCAGATATTTTTTTCAATTTTTTTTGTATGACAACCTATAATAAATTGTATATCGTTGGAAAGCTTTCATCTTCAGCTTTAATTAAATGCCCTAATCATATCTCTCAGTTGCTTAGAAAAAAGAATAAAAATTTTTTAATCAATCAGCTGCAGAACAAAAAAAAAAGCTTTAATTTCAGATATTTTTTTCAATTTTTTTTTTGTATGACAACCTATAATAAATTGTATATCGTTGGAAAGCTTTTATCTTCAGCTTTAATTAAATGCCCTAATCATATCTCTCAGTTGCTTAGAAAAAAGAATAATCATTTTTTAATCAATCAGCTGGAGAACAAAAAAAAAAGCTTTCATTTCAGATATTTTTTTCAATTTTTTTTGTATGACAACCTATAATAAATTGTATATCGTTGGAAAGCTTTCATCTTCAGCTTTAATTAAATGCAGTAATCATATCTCTCAGTTGCTTAGAAAAAAGAATAATCATTTTTTAATCAATCAGCTGGAGAACAAAAAAAAAAAGCTTTCATTTCAGATATTTTTTTCAATTTTTTTTGTATGACAACCTATAATAAATTGTATATCGTTGGAAAGCTTTTATCTTCAGCTTTAATTAAATGCCCTAATCATATCTCTCCGTTGCTTGGAAAAAAGAATACAAATTTTTTAATCAATCAGCTGGAGAACAAAAAAAAAGCTTTAATTTCAGATATTTTTTTCAATTTTTTTTGTATGACAACCTATAATAAATTGTATATCGTTGGAAAGCTTTTATCTTCAGCTTTAATTAAATGCCCTAATCATATCTCTCAGTTGCTTAGAAAAAAGAATAATCATTTTTTAATCAATCAGCTGGAGAACAAAAAAAAAAGCTTTCATTTCAGATATTTTTTTCAATTTTTTTTGTATGACAACCTATAATAGATTGTATATCGTTGGAAAGCTTTTATCTTCAGCTTTAATTAAATGCCCTAATCATATCTCTCCGTTGCTTAGAAAAAGGAATACAAATTTTTTAATCAATCAGCTGGAGAACAAAAAAAAAGCTTTAATTTCAGATATTTTTTTCAATTTTTTTTGTATGACAACCTATAATAAATTGTATATCGTTGGAAAGCTTTCATCTTCAGCTTTAATTAAATGCCCTAATCATATCTCTCAGTTGCTTAGAAAAAAGAATTAAAATTTTTTAATCAATCAGCTGCAGAACAAAAAAAAAAGCTTTAATTTCAGATATTTTTTTCAATTTTTTTTTGTTTGACAACCTATAATAAATTGTATATCGTTGGAAAGCTTTTATCTTCAGCTTTAATTAAATGCCCTAATCATATCTCTCAGTTGCTTGGAAAAAAGAATACAAATTTTTTTTTGTATGACAACCTATAATAAATTGTATATCGTTGGAAAGCTTACATCTTCAGCTTTAATTAAATGCCCTAATCATATCTCTCAGTTGCTTAGAAAAAAGAATAAAATTTTTTTAATCAATCAGCTGCAGAACAAAAAAAAAAGCTTTAATTTCAGATATTTTTTTCAATTTTTTTTTATATGACAACCTATAATATATTTTATATCGTTGGAAAGCTTTCATCTTCAGCTTTAATTAAATGCCCTAATCATATCTCTCAGTTGCTTAGAAAAAAGAATAAAAATTTTTTAATCAATCAGCTGCAGAACAAAAAAAAAGCTTTAATTTCAGATATTTTTTTCAATTTTTTTTTATATGACAACCTATAATATATTGTATATCGTTGGAAAGCTTTCATCTTCAGCTTTAATTAAATGCCCTAATCATATCTCTCAGTTGATTAGAAAAAAGAATAAAAAATTTTTAATCAATCAGCTGGAGAACAAAAAAAAAAGCTTTCATTTCAGATATTTTTTTCAATTTTTTTTTGTATGACAACCTATAATAAATTGTATATCGTTGGAAAGCTTTCATCTTCAGCTTTAATTAAATGCAGTAATAATATCTCTCCGTTGCTTAGAAAAAAGAATAAAAATTTTTTAATCAATCAGCTGCAGAACAAAAAGAAAAGCTTTAATTTCAGATATTTTTTTCAATTTTTTTTTGTATGACAACCTATAATAAATTGTATATCGTTGGAAAGCTTTTATCTTCAGCTTTAATTAAATGCAGTAATCATATCTCTCAGTTGCTTAGAAAAAAGAATAAAAATTTTTTAATCAATCAGCTGCAGAACAAAAAAAAAAAGCTTTAATTTCAGATATTTTTTTCAATTTTTTTTTGTATGACAACCTATAATAAATTGTATATCGTTGGAAAGCTTTCATCTTCAGCTTTAATTAAATGCCCTAATCATATCTCTCAGTTGCTTAGAAAAAAGAATAAAAATTTTTTAATCAATCAGCTGCAGAACAAAAAAAAAAGCTTTAATTTCAGATATTTTTTTCAATTTTTTTTTGTATGGCAACCTATAATAAATTGTATATCGTTGTAAAGCTTACATCTTCAGCTTTAATTAGATGCCCTTATTATATCTCTCAGTTGCTTAGAAAAAAGAATACAAATTTTTTAATCAATCAGCTGGAGAACAAAAAAAAAAAAGCTTTAATTTCAGATATTTTTTTCAATTTTTTTTTGTATGACAACCTATAATAAATTGTATATCGTTGGAAAGCTTTCATCTTCAGCTTTAATTAAATGCCCTAATCATATCTCTCAGTTGCTTAGAAAAAAGAATAAAAATTTTTTAATCAATCAGCTGGAGAACAAAAAAAAAAGCTTTAATTTCAGATATTTTTTTCAATTTTTTTTTGTATGGCAACCTATAATAAATTGTATATCGTTGTAAAGCTTACATCTTCAGCTTTAATTAAATGCCCTAATCATACTCTCAGTTGCTTAGAAAAAAGAATAAAAATTTTTTAATCAATCAGCTGGAGAACAAAAAAAAAAAGCTGTAATTTCAGATATTTTTTTCAATTTTTTTTTGTATGACAACCTATAATAAATTGTATATCGTTGAAAAGCTTTCATCTTCAGCTTTAATTAAATGCCCTAATCATATCTCTCAGTTGCTTAGAAAAAAGAATAAAATTTTTTTAATCAATCAGCTGGAGAACAAAAAAAAAAGCTTTAATTTCAGATATTTTTTTCAATTTTTTTTTGTATGACAACCTATAATAAATTGTATATCGTTGGAAAGCTGACATCTTCAGCTTTATTTAAATGCCCTTATCATATCTCTCAGTTGCTTAGAAAAAAGAATAAAAATTTTTTAATCAATCAGCTGCAGAACAAAAAAAAAAGCTTTAGTTTCAGATATTTTTTTCAATTTTTTTTTGTATGACAACCTATAATAAATTGTATGTCGTTGGAAAGCTTTCATCTTCAGCTTTAATTCAATGCCCTAATCATATCTCTCAGTTGCTTAGAAAAAAGAATAAAAATTTTTTAATCAATCAGCTGGAGAACAAAAAAAAAAGCTTTCATTTCTCATAATTTTTTCAATTTTTTTTTGTATGACAACCTATTATAAATTGTATATCGTTGGAAAGCTTTCATCTTCAGCTTTAATTAAATGCCCTAATCATATCTCTCAGTTGCTTAGAAAAAAGAATAAAAATTTTTTAATCAATCAGCTGCAGAACAAAAAAAAAGCTTTAATTTCAGATATTTTTTTCAATTTTTTTTTGTATGACAACCTATAATAAATTGTATATCGTTGGAAAGCTTTCATCTTCAGCTTTATTTAAATGCCCTAATCATATCTCTCAGTTGCTTAGAAAAAAGAATAAACATTTTTTAATTAATCAGCTGGAGAATAAAAAAAAAAGCTTTAATTTCAGATATTTTTTTCAATTTTTTTTTGTATGACAACCTATAATAAATTGTATATCGTTGGAAAGCTTTTATCTTCAGCTTTAATGAAATGCCCTAATCATATCTCTCAGTTGCTTAGAAAAAAGAATACAAATTTTTTAATCAATCAGCTGGAGAACAAAAAAAAAGCTTTAATTTCAGATATTTTTTTCAATTTTTTTTGTATGACAACCTATAATAAATTGTATATCGTTGGAAAGCTTTCATCTTCAGCTTTAATTAAATGCCCTAATCATATCTCTCAGTTGCTTAGAAAAAAGAATAAAAATTTTTTAATCAATCAGCTGCAGAACAAAAAAAAAAAGCTTTAATTTCAGATATTTTTTTCAATTTTTTTTTGTATGACAACCTATAATAAATTGTATATCGTTGGAAAGCTTTCATCTTCAGCTTTATTTAAATGCCCTAATCATATCTCTCAGTTGCTTAGAAAAAAGAATAAAAAATTTTTTAATCAATCAGCTGCAGAACAAAAAAAAAAGCTTTAATTTCAGATATTTTTTTCAATTTTTTTTTGTATGACAACCTATAATAAATTGTAAATCGTTGGAAAGCTTACATCTTCAGCTTTAATTAGATGCCCTTATCATATCTCTCAGTTGCTTAGAAAAAAGAATACAAATTTTTTAATCAATCAGCTGGAGAACAAAAAAAAAAAAGCTTTAATTTCAGATATTTTTTTCAATTTTTTTTTGTATGACAACCTATAATAAATTGTATATCGTTGGAAAGCTTTCATCTTCAGCTTTAATTAAATGCTTTAATCATATCTCTCAGTTGCTTAGAAAAAAGAATAAAAATTTTTTAATCAATCAGCTGGAGAACAAAAAAAAAAGCTTTAATTTCAGATATTTTTTTCAATTTTTTTTTGTATGACAACCTATAATAAATTGTATATCGTTGCTTAGGAAAAAGAATAAAAAATTTTTAATCAATCAGCTGGAGAACAAAAAAAAAAGCTTTAATTTCAGATATTTTTTTCAATTTTTTTTTGTATGACAACCTATAATAAATTGTATATCGTTGGAAAGCTTTCATCTTCAGCTTTAATTAAATGCCCTAATCATATCTCTCAGTTGCTTAGAAAAAAGAATAAAAATTTTTTAATCAATCAGCTGGAGAACAAAAAAAAAAGCTTTAATTTCAGATATTTTTTTCAATTTTTTTTTGTATGACAACCTATAATAAATTGTATATCGTTGGAAAGCTTTCATCTTCAGCTTTAATTAAATGCCCTAATCATATCTCTCAGTTGCTTAGAAAAAAGAATAAAAATTTTTTAATCAATCAGCTGGAGAACAAAAAAAAAAAGCTGTAATTTCAGATATTTTTTTCAATTTTTTTTTGTATGACAACCTATAATAAATTGTATATCGTTGAAAAGCTTTCATCTTCAGCTTTAATTAAATGCCCTAATCATATCTCTCAGTTGCTTAGAAAAAAGAATAAAATTTTTTTAATCAATCAGCTGGAGAACAAAAAAAAAAGCTTTAATTTCAGATATTTTTTTCAATTTTTTTTTGTATGACAACCTATAATAAATTGTATATCGTTGGAAAGCTGACATCTTCAGCTTTATTTAAATGCCCTTATCATATCTCTCAGTTGCTTAGAAAAAAGAATAAAAATTTTTTAATCAATCAGCTGCAGAACAAAAAAAAAAGCTTTAGTTTCAGATATTTTTTTCAATTTTTTTTTGTATGACAACCTATAATAAATTGTATGTCGTTGGAAAGCTTTCATCTTCAGGTTTAATTAAATGCCCTAATCATATCTTTCAGTTGCTTAGAAAAAAGAATAAAAATTTTTTAATCAATCAGCTGGAGAACAAAAAAAAAAGCTTTCATTTCTCATAATTTTTTCAATTTTTTTTTTGTATGACAACCTATTATAAATTGTATATCGTTGGAAAGCTTTCATCTTCAGCTTTAATTAAATGCCCTAATCATATCTCTCAGTTGCTTAGAAAAAAGAATAAAATTTTTTTAATCAATCAGCTGCAGAACAAAAAAAAAGCTTTAATTTCAGATATTTTTTTCAATTTTTTTTTGTATGACAACCTATAATAAATTGTATATCGTTGGAAAGCTTTCATCTTCAGCTTTAATTAAATGCCCTAATCATATCTCTCAGTTGCTTAGAAAAAAGAATAAAAATTTTTTAATCAATCAGCTGCAGAACAAAAAAAAGGCTTTAATTTCAGATATACCTACAACCTATAATAAATTGTATATCGTTGGAAAGCTTTCATCTTCAGCTTTAATTAAATGCCCTAATCATATCTCTCAGTTGCTTAGAAAAAAGAATAAACATTTTTTAATCAATCAGCTGGAGAACAAAAAAAAAAGCTTTAATTTCAGATATTTTTTTCAATTTTTTTTTGTATGACAACCTATAATAAATTGTATATCGTTGGAAAGCTTTCATCTTCAGCTTTAATTAAATGCCCTAATCATATCTCTCAGTTGATTAGAAAAAAGAATAAAAATTTTTTAATCAATCAGCTGGAGAACAAAAAAAAAAGCTTTCATTTCAGATATTTTTTTCAATTTTTTTTTTGTATGACAACCTATAATAAATTGTATATCGTTGGAAAGCTTTCATCTTCAGCTTTAATTAAATGCCCTAATCATATCTCTCAGTTGCTTAGAAAAAAGAATAAAAATTTTTTAATCAATCAGCTGCAGAACAAAAAAAAAGCTTTAATTTCAGATATTTTTTTCAATTTTTTTTTGTATGACAACCTATAATAAATTGTATATCGTTGGAAAGCTTTTATCTTCAGCTTTAATTAAATGCCCTAATCATATCTCTCAGTTGCTTAGAAAAAAGAATACAAATTTTTTAATCAATCAGATGGAGAACAAAAAAAAAGCTTTAATTTCAGATATTTTTTTCAATTTTTTTTGTATGACAACCTATAATAAATTGTATATCGTTGGAAAGCTTTCATCTTCAGCTTTAATTAAATGCCCTAATCATATCTCTCAGTTGCTTAGAAAAAAGAATAAAAATTTTTTAATCAATCAGTTGCAGAACAAAAAAAAAAAGCTTTAATTTCAGATATTTTTTTCAATTTTTTTTTGTATGAAAACCTATAATAAATTGTATATCGTTGGAAAGCTTTCATCTTCAGCTTTAATTAAATGCCCTAATCATATCTCTCAGTTGCTTAGAAAAAAGAATAACATTTTTTTAATCAATCAGCTGCAGAACAAAAAAAAAAGCTTTAATTTCAGATATTTTTTTCAATTTTTTTTTGTATGACAACCTATAATAAATTGTATATCGTTGGAAAGCTTTCATCTTCAGCTTTAATTAAATGCCCTAATCATATCTCTCAGTTGCTTAGAAAAAAGAATAAAAAATTTTTAATCAATCAGCTGCAGAACAAAAAAAAAAGCTTTAATTTCAGATATTTTTTTCATTTTTTTTTTTGTATGACAACTTATAATAAATTGTATATCGTTGGAAAGCTTACATCTTCAGCTTTAATTAAATGCCCTAATCATATCTCTCAGTTGCTTAGAAAAAAGAATAAAAATTTTTTAATCAATCAGCTGGAGAACAAAAAAAAAAGCTTTAATTTCAGATATTTTTTTCAATTTTTTTTTGTATGACAACCTATAATAAATTGTATATCGTTGGAAAGCTTTCATCTTCAGCTTTAATTAAATGTCCTAATCATATCTCTCAGTTGCTTAGAAAAAAGAATAAAATTTTTTTAATCAATCAGCTGGAGAACAAAAAAAAAAGCTTTAATTTCAGATATTTTTTTCAATTTTTTTTTGTATGGCAACCTATAATAAATTGTATATCGTTGGAAAGCTTACATCTTCAGCTTTAATTAAATGCCCTAATCATACTCTCAGTTGCTTAGAAAAAAGAATAAAAATTTTTTAATCAATCAGCTGCAGAACAAAAAAAAAAGCTTTAGTTTCAGATATTTTTTTCAATTTTTTTTGTATGACAACCTATAATAAATTGTATATCGTTGGAAAGCTTTCATCTTCAGCTTTAATTAAATGCCCTAATCATATCTCTCAGTTGCTTAGAAAAAAGAATAAACATTTTTTAATTAATCAGCTGGAGAATAAAAAAAAAAGCTTTAATTTCAGATATTTTTTTCAATTTTTTTTTGTATGACAACCTATAATAAATTGTATATCGTTGGAAAGCTTTCATCTTCAGCTTTAATTAAATGCCCTAATCATATCTCTCAGTTGCTTAGAAAAAAGAATAAAAATTTTTTAATCAATCAGCTGGAGAACAAAAAAAAAAAATTTCATTTCTCATAATTTTTTCAATTTTTTTTTGTATGACAACCTATTATAAATTGTATATCGTTGGAAAGCTTTCATCTTCAGCTTTAATTAAATGCCCTAATCATATCTCTCAGTTGCTTAGAAAAAAGAATAAAAATTTTTTAATCAATCAGCTGCAGAACAAAAAAAAAGCTTTAATTTCAGATATTTTTTTCAATTTTTTTTTGTATGACAACCTATAATAAATTGTATATCGTTGGAAAGCTTTCATCTTCAGCTTTAATTAAATGCCCTAATCATATCTCTCAGTTGCTTAGAAAAAAGAATAAAAATTTTTTAATCAATCAGCTGCAGAACAAAAAAAAAGCTTTAATTTCAGATATACCTACAACCTATAATAAATTGTATATCGTTGGAAAGCTTTCATCTTCAGCTTTAATTAAATGCCCTAATCATATCTCTCAGTTGCTTAGAAAAAAGAATAAAAATTTTTTAATCAATCAGCTGGAGAACAAAAAAAAAAGCTTTAATTTCAGATATTTTTTTCAATTTTTTTTTGTATGACAACCTATAATAAATTGTATATCGTTGGAAAGCTTTCATCTTCAGCTTTAATGAAATGTCCTAATCATATCTCTCAGTTGCTTAGAAAAAAGAATAAAAATTTTTTAATCAATCAGCTGCAGAACAAAAAAAAAAGCTTTAATTTCAGATATTTTTTTCAATTTTTTTTTTGTATGACAACCTATAATAAATTGTATATTGTTGGAAAGCTTTCATCTTCAGCTTTAATTAAATGCCCTTATCATATCTCTCAGTTGCTTAGAAAAAAGAATAAAAATTTTTTAATCAATCAGCTGGAGAAAAAAAAAAAAGCTTTAATTTCAGATATTTTTTTCAATTTTTTTTTGTATGACAACCTATAATAAATTGTATATCGTTGGAAAGCTTTCATCTTCAGCTTTAATTAAATGCCCTAATCATATCTCTCAGTTGCTTAGAAAAAAGAATAAAAATTTTTTAATCAATCAGCTGGAGAACAAAAAAAAAGCTTTAATTTCAGATATTTTTTTCAATTTTTTTTTGTATGACAACCTATAATAAATTGTATATCGTTGGAAAGCTTTCATCTTCAGCTTTAATTAAATGCCCTAATGATATCTCTCAGTTGCTTAGAAAAAAGAATAAAAATTTTTTAATCAATCAGCTGCAGAGCAAAAAAAAAGCTTTATTTTCAGATATTTTTTTCAATTTTTTTTTGTATGACAACCTATAATAAATTGTATATCGTTGGAAAGCTTTCATCTTCAGCTTTAATTAAATGTCCTAATCATATCTCTCAGTTGCTTAGAAAAAAGAATAAAAATTTTTTAATCAATCAGCTGCAGAACAAAAAAAAAAGCTTTAATTTCAGATATTTTTTTCAATTTTTTTTTGTATGACAACCTATAATAAATTGTATATCGTTGGAAAGCTTACATCTTCAGCTTTAATTAAATGCCCTAATCATATCTCTCAGTTGCTTAGAAAAAAGAATAAAAATGTTTTAATCAATCAGCTGCAGAACAAAAAAAAAGCTTTAATTTCAGATATTTTTTTCAATTTTTTTTTGTATGACAACCTATAATAAATTGTATATCGTTGGAAAGCTTTCATCTTCAGCTTTAATTAAATGTCCTAATCATATCTCTCAGTTGCTTAGAAAAAAGAATTAAAAGTTTTGAATCAATCAGCTGCAGAACAAAAAAAAAAGCTTTAATTTCAGATATTTTTTTCAATTTTTTTTTGTATGACAACCTATAATAAATTGTATATCGTTGGAAAGCTTTCATCTTCAGCTTTAATTAAATGCCCTAATCATATCTCTCAGTTGCTTAGAAAAAAGAATAAAAATTTTTTAATCAATCAGCTGGAGAACAAAAAAAAAAGCTTTAATTTCAGATATTTTTTTCAATTTTTTTTTGTATGACAACCTATAATAAATTGTATATCGTTGGAAAGCTTTCATCTTCAGCTTTAATTAAATGCCCTAATCATATCTCTCAGTTGCTTAGAAAAAAGAATAAAAATTTTTTAATCAATCAGCTGCAGAACAAAAAAAAAGCTTTAATTTCAGATATTTTTTCAATTTTTTTTTGTATGACAACCTATAATAAATTGTATATCGTTGGAAAGCTTTCATCTTCAGCTTTAATTAAATGTCCTAATCATATCTCTCAGTTGCTTAGAAAAAAGAATAAAAATTTTTTAATCAATCAGCTGCAGAACAAAAAAAAAAGCTTTAATTTCAGATATTTTTTTCAATTTTTTTTTTGTATGACAACCTATAATAAATTGTATATCGTTGGAAAGCTTTCATCTTCAGCTTTAATTAAATGCCCTTATCTTATCTCTCAGTTGCTTAGAAAAAAGAATAAAAATTTTTTAATCAATCAGCTGGAGAACAAAAAAAAAGCTTTAATTTCAGATATTTTTTTCAATTTTTTTTTGTATGACAACCTATAATAAATTGTATATCGTTGGAAAGCTTTCATCTTCAGCTTTAATTAAATGCCCTAATCATATCTCTCAGTTGCTTAGAAAAAAGAATAAAAATTTTTTAATCAATCAGCTGGAGAACAAAAAAAAAGCTTTAATTTCAGATATTTTTTTCAATTTTTTTTTGTATGACAACCTATAATAAATTGTATATCGTTGGAAAGCTTTCATCTTCAGCTTTAATTAAATGCCCTAATCATATCTCTCAGTTGCTTAGAAAAAAGAATAAAAATTTTTTAATCAATCAGCTGCAGAACAAAAAAAAAGCTTTATTTTCAGATATTTTTTTCAATTTTTTTTTGTATGACAACCTATAATAAATTGTATATCGTTGGAAAGCTTTCATCTTCAGCTTTAATTAAATGTCCTAATCATATCTCTCAGTTGCTTAGAAAAAAGAATAAAAATTTTTTAATCAATCAGCTGCAGAACAAAAAAAAAAGCTTTAATTTCAGATATTTTTTTCAATTTTTTTTTGTATGACAACCTATAATAAATTGTATATCGTTGGAAAGCTTACATCTTCAGCTTTAATTAAATGCCCTAATCATATCTCTCAGTTGCTTAGAAAAAAGAATAAAAATGTTTTAATCAATCAGCTGCAGAACAAAAAAAAAGCTTTAATTTCAGATATTTTTTTCAATTTTTTTTTGTATGACAACCTATAATAAATTGTATATCGTTGGAAAGCTTTCATCTTCAGCTTTAATTAAATGTCCTAATCATATCTCTCAGTTGCTTAGAAAAAAGAATTAAAAGTTTTGAATCAATCAGCTGCAGAACAAAAAAAAAAGCTTTAATTTCAGATATTTTTTTCAATTTTTTTTTGTATGACAACCTATAATAAATTGTATATCGTTGGAAAGCTTTCATCTTCAGCTTTAATTAAATGCCCTAATCATATCTCTCAGTTGCTTAGAAAAAAGAATAAAAATTTTTTAATCAATCAGCTGGAGAACAAAAAAAAAAGCTTTAATTTCAGATATTTTTTTCAATTTTTTTTTGTATGACAACCTATAATAAATTGTATATCGTTGGAAAGCTTTCATCTTCAGCTTTAATTAAATGCCCTAATCATATCTCTCAGTTGCTTAGAAAAAAGAATAAAAATTTTTTAATCAATCAGCTGCAGAACAAAAAAAAAGCTTTAATTTCAGATATTTTTTTCAATTTTTTTTTGTATGACAACCTATAATAAATTGTATATCGTTGGAAAGCTTACATCTTCAGCTTTAATTAAATGTCCTAATCATATCTCTCAGTTGCTTAGAAAAAAGAATAAAAATTTTTTAATCAATCAGCTGCAGAACAAAAAAAAGCTTTAATTTCAGATATTTTTTTCAATTTTTTTTTGTATGACAACCTATAATAAATTGTATATCGTTGGAAAGCTTTCATCTTCAGCTTTAATTAAATGCCCTAATCATATCTCTCAGTTGCTTAGAAAAAAGAATAAAAATTTTTTAATCAATCAGCTGGAGAAAAAAAAAAAGCTTTAATTTCAGATATTTTTTTCAATTTTTTTTTGTATGACAACCTATAATAAATTGTATATCGTTGGAAAGCTTTCATCATCAGCTTTAATTAAATGCCCTAATCATATCTCTCAATTGCTTAGAAAAAAGAATAAACATTTTTTAATCAATCAGCTGGAGAACAAAAAAAAAAGCTTTAATTTCAGATATTTTTTTCAATTTTTTTTTGTATGACAACCTATAATAAATTGTATATCGTTGGAAAGCTTTCATCTTCAGCTTTAATTAAATGCCCTAATCATATCTCTCAGTTGCTTAGAAAAAAGAATAAAAATTTTTTAATCAATCAGCTGGAGAACAAAAAAAAAAGCTTTAATTTCAGATATTTTTTTCAATTTTTTTTTGTATGACAACCTATAATAAATTGTATATCGTTGGAAAGCTTACATCTTCAGCTTTAATTAAATGCCCTAATCATATCTCTCAGTTGCTTAGAAAAAAGAATAAAATTTGTTTAATCAATCAGCTGCAGAACAAAAAAAAAGCTTTAATTTCAGATATTTTTTTCAATTTTTTTTTGTATGACAACCTATAATAAATTGTATATCGTTGGAAAGCTTTCATCTTCAGCTTTAATTAAATGCCCTAATCATATCTCTCAGTTGCTTAGAAAAAAGAATAAAAATTTTTTAATCAATCAGCTGCAGAACAAAAAAAAAAAGCTTTAATTTCAGATATTTTTTTCAATTTTTTTTTGTATGACAACCTATAATAAATTGTATATCGTTGGAAAGCTTTCATCTTCAGCTTTAATTAAATGCCCTAATCATATCTCTCAGTTGCTTAGAAAAAAGAATAAAAATTTTTTAATCAATCAGCTGCAGAACAAAAAAAAAAGCTTTAATTTCAGATATTTTTTTCAATTTTTTTTTGTATGACAATCTATAATAAATTGTATATCGTTGGAAAGCTTTCATCTTCAGCTTTAATTAAATGCCCTAATCATATCTCTCAGTTGCTTAGAAAAAAGAATAAAATTTTTTTAATCAATCAGCTGCAGAACAAAAAAAAAAGCTTTAATTTCAGATATTTTTTTCAATTTTTTTTTGTATGACAACCTATAATAAATTGTATATCGTTGGAAAGCTTTCATCTTCAGCTTTAATTAAATGCCCTAATTATATCTCTCAGTTGCTTAGAAAAAAGAATAAACATTTTTTAATTAATCAGCTGGAGAATAAAAAAAAAAGCTTTAATTTCAGATATTTTTTTCAATTTTTTTTTGTATGACAACCTATAATAAATTGTATATCGTTGGAAAGCTTTCATCTTCAGCTTTAATTAAATGCCCTAATCATATCTCTCAGTTGCTTAGAAAAAAGAATAAAAATTTTTTAATCAATCAGCTGCAGAACAAAAAAAAAGCTTTAATTTCAGATATACCTACAACCTATAATAAATTGTATATCGTTGGAAAGCTTTCATCTTCAGCTTTAATTAAATGCCCTAATCATATCTCTCAGTTGCTTAGAAAAAGGAATAAAAATTTTTTAATCAATCAGCTGGAGAACAAAAAAAAAAGCTTTAATTTCAGATATTTTTTTCAATTTTTTTTTTGTATGACAACCTATAATAAATTGTATATCGTTGGAAAGCTTTCATCTTCAGCTTTAATTAAATGCCCTAATCATATCTCTCAGTTGCTTAGAAAAAAGAATAAAAATTTTTTAATCAATCAGCTGCAGAACAAAAAAAAAGCTTTAATTTCAGATATTTTTTTCAATTTTTTTTTGTATGACAACCTATAATAAATTGTATATCGTTGGAAAGCTTTCATCTTCAGCTTTAATTAAATGCCCTAATCATATCTCTCAGTTGCTTAGAAAAAAGAATAAAAATTTTTTAATCAATCAGCTGGAGAAAAAAAAAAAAGCTTTAATTTCAGATATTTTTTTCAATTTTTTTTTGTATGACAACCTATAATAAATTGTATATCGTTGGAAAGTTTTCATCATCAGCTTTAATTAAATGCCCTAATCATATCTCTCAGTTGCTTAGAAAAAAGAATAAACATTTTTTAATCAATCAGCTGGAGAACAAAAAAAAAAGCTTTAATTTCAGATATTTTTTTCAATTTTTTTTTGTATGACAACCTATAATAAATTGTATATCGTTGGAAAGCTTTCATCTTCAGCTTTAATTAAATGCCCTAATCATATCTCTCAGTTGCTTAGAAAAAAGAATAAAAATTTTTTAATCAATCAGCTGGAGAACAAAAAAAAAAAGCTTTAATTTCAGATATTTTTTTCAATTTTTTTTTTGTATGACAACCTATAATAAATTGTATATCGTTGGAAAGCTTACATCTTCAGCTTTAATTAGATGCCCTAATCATATCTCTCAGTTGCTTAGAAAAAAGAATAAAATTTGTTTAATCAATCAGCTGCAGAACAAAAAAAAAGCTTTAATTTCAGATATTTTTTTCAATTTTTTTTTGTATGACAACCTATAATAAATTGTATATCGTTGGAAAGCTTTCATCTTCAGCTTTAATTAAATGCCCTAATCATATCTCTCAGTTGCTTAGAAAAAAGAATAAAAATTTTTTAATCAATCAGCTGCAGAACAAAAAAAAAAGCTTTAATTTCAGATATTTTTTTCAATTTTTTTCTGTATGACAACCTATAATAAATTGTATATCGTTGGAAAGCTTTCATCTTCAGCTTTAATTAAATGCCCTAATCATATCTCTCAGTTGCTTAGAAAAAAGAATAAAAATTTTTTAATCAATCAGCTGCAGAACAAAAAAAAAAGCTTTAATTTCAGATATTTTTTTCAATTTTTTTTTGTATGACAATCTATAATAAATTGTATATCGTTGGAAAGCTTTCATCTTCAGCTTTAATTAAATGCCCTAATTATATCTCTCAGTTGCTTAGAAAAAAGAATAAAAATTTTTTAATCAATCAGCTGCAGAACAAAAAAAAAGCTTTAATTTCAGATATTTTTTTCAATTTTTTTTTGTATGACAACCTATAATAAATTGTATATCGTTGGAAAGCTTTCATCTTCAGCTTTTATTAAATGCCCTAATTATATCTCTCAGTTGCTTAGAAAAAAGAATAAACATTTTTTAATTAATCAGCTGGAGAATAAAAAAAAAAGCTTTAATTTCAGATATTTTTTTCCATTTTTTTTTGTATGACAACCTATAATAAATTGTATATCGTTGGAAAGCTTTCATCTTCAGCTTTAATTAAATGCCCTAATCATATCTCTCAGTTGCTTAGAAAAAAGAATAAAAATTTTTTAATCAATCAGCTGCAGAACAAAAAAAAAGCTTTAATTTCAGATATTTTTTTCAATTTTTTTTTGTATGACAACCTATAATAAATTGTATATCGTTGGAAAGCTTTCATCTTCAGCTTTAATTAAATGCCCTAATCATATCTCTCAGTTGCTTAGAAAAAAGAATAAAAATTTTTTAATCAATCAGCTGCAGAACAAAAAAAAAAAGCTTTAATTTCAGATATTTTTTTCAATTTTTTTCTGTATGACAACCTATAATAAATTGTATATCGTTGGAAAGCTTTCATCTTCAGCTTTAATTAAATGCCCTAATCATATCTCTCAGTTGCTTAGAAAAAAGAATAAAAATTTTTTAATCAATCAGCTGCAGAACAAAAAAAAAAGCTTTAATTTCAGATATTTTTTTCAATTTTTTTTTGTATGACAATCTATAATAAATTGTATATCGTTGGAAAGCTTTCATCTTCAGCTTTAATTAAATGCCCTAATTATATCTCTCAGTTGCTTAGAAAAAAGAATAAAAATTTTTTAATCAATCAGCTGCAGAACAAAAAAAAAGCTTTAATTTCAGATATTTTTTTCAATTTTTTTTTGTATGACAACCTATAATAAATTGTATATCGTTGGAAAGCTTTCATCTTCAGCTTTTATTAAATGCCCTAATTATATCTCTCAGTTGCTTAGAAAAAAGAATAAACATTTTTTAATTAATCAGCTGGAGAATAAAAAAAAAAGCTTTAATTTCAGATATTTTTTTCCATTTTTTTTTGTATGACAACCTATAATAAATTGTATATCGTTGGAAAGCTTTCATCTTCAGCTTTAATTAAATGCCCTAATCATATCTCTCAGTTGCTTAGAAAAAAGAATAAAAATTTTTTAATCAATCAGCTGCAGAACAAAAAAAAAGCTTTAATTTCAGATATACCTACAACCTATAATAAATTGTATATCGTTGGAAAGCTTTCATCTTCAGCTTTAATTAAATGCCCTAATCATATCTCTCAGTTGCTTAGAAAAAAGAATAAAAATTTTTTAATCAATCAGCTGGAGAACAAAAAAAAAAGCTTTAATTTCAGATATTTTTTTCAATTTTTTTTTGTATGACAATCTATAATAAATTGTATATCGTTGGAAAGCTTTCATCTTCAGCTTTAATTAAATGCCCTAATCATATCTCTCAGTTGCTTAGAAAAAAGAATAAAATTTTTTTAATCAATCAGCTGCAGAACAAAAAAAAAAGCTTTAATTTCAGATATTTTTTTCAATTTTTTTTTGTATGACAACCTATAATAAATTGTATATCGTTGGAAAGCTTTCATCTTCAGCTTTAATTAAATGCCCTAATTATATCTCTCAGTTGCTTAGAAAAAAGAATAAACATTTTTTAATTAATCAGCTGGAGAATAAAAATAAAGCTTTAATTTCAGATATTTTTTTCAATTTTTTTTTGTATGACAACCTATAATAAATTGTATATCGTTGGAAAGCTTTCATCTTCAGCTTTAATTAAATGCCCTAATCATATCTCTCAGTTGCTTAGAAAAAAGAATAAAAATTTTTTAATCAATCAGCTGCAGAACAAAAAAAAGCTTTAATTTCAGATATACCTACAACCTATAATAAATTGTATATCGTTGGAAAGCTTTCATCTTCAGCTTTAATTAAATGCCCTAATCATATCTCTCAGTTGCTTAGAAAAAAGAATAAAAATTTTTTAATCAATCAGCTGGAGAACAAAAAAAAAAGCTTTAATTTCAGATATTTTTTTCAATTTTTTTTTGTATGACAACCTATAATAAATTGTATATCGTTGGAAAGCTTTCATCTTCAGCTTTAATTAAATGCCCTAATCATATCTCTCAGTTGCTTAGAAAAAAGAATAAAAATTTTTTAATCAATCAGCTGGAGAACAAAAAAAAAAGCTTTAATTTCAGATATTTTTTTCAATTTTTTTTTGTATGACAATCTATAATAAATTGTATATCGTTGGAAAGCTTTCATCTTCAGCTTTAATTAAATGCCCTAATCATATCTCTCAGTTGCTTAGAAAAAAGAATAAAATTTTTTTAATCAATCAGCTGCAGAACAAAAAAAAAAGCTTTAATTTCAGATATTTTTTTCAATTTTTTTTTGTATGACAACCTATAATAAATTGTATATCGTTGGAAAGCTTTCATCTTCAGCTTTAATTAAATGCCCTAATTATATCTCTCAGTTGCTTAGAAAAAAGAATAAACATTTTTTAATTAATCAGCTGGAGAATAAAAATAAAGCTTTAATTTCAGATATTTTTTTCAATTTTTTTTTGTATGACAACCTATAATAAATTGTATATCGTTGGAAAGCTTTCATCTTCAGCTTTAATTAAATGCCCTAATCATATCTCTCAGTTGCTTAGAAAAAAGAATAAAAATTTTTTAATCAATCAGCTGCAGAACAAAAAAAAGCTTTAATTTCAGATATACCTACAACCTATAATAAATTGTATATCGTTGGAAAGCTTTCATCTTCAGCTTTAATTAAATGCCCTAATCATATCTCTCAGTTGCTTAGAAAAAAGAATAAAAATTTTTTAATCAATCAGCTGGAGAACAAAAAAAAAAGCTTTAATTTCAGATATTTTTTTCAATTTTTTTTTGTATGACAACCTATAATAAATTGTATATCGTTGGAAAGCTTTAATCTTCAGCTTTAATTAAATGCCCTAATCATATATCTCAGTTGCTTAGAAAAAAGAATAAAAATTTTTTAATCAATCAGCTGCAGAACAAAAAAAAAGCTTTAATTTCAGATATTTTTTTCAATTTTTTTTTGTATGACAACCTATAATAAATTGTATATCGTTGGAAAGCTTTCATCTTCAGCTTTAATTAAATGCCCTAATCATATCTCTCAGTTGCTTAGAAAAAAGAATAAAAATTTTTTAATCAATCAGCTGGAGAAAAAAAAAAAAGCTTTAATTTCAGATATTTTTTTCAATTTTTTTTTGTATGACAACCTATAATAAATTGTATATCGTTGGAAAGTTTTCATCATCAGCTTTAATTAAATGCCCTAATCATATCTCTCAGTTGCTTAGAAAAAAGAATAAACATTTTTTAATCAATCAGCTGGAGAACAAAAAAAAAAGCTTTAATTTCAGATATTTTTTTCAATTTTTTTTTGTATGACAACCTATAATAAATTGTATATCGTTGGAAAGCTTTCATCTTCAGCTTTAATTAAATGCCCTAATCATATCTCTCAGTTGCTTAGAAAAAAGAATAAAAATTTTTTAATCAATCAGCTGGAGAACAAAAAAAAAAGCTTTAATTTCAGATATTTTTTTCAATTTTTTTTTTGTATGACAACCTATAATAAATTGTATATCGTTGGAAAGCTTACATCTTCAGCTTTAATTAGATGCCCTAATCATATCTCTCAGTTGCTTAGAAAAAAGAATAAAATTTGTTTAATCAATCAGCTGCAGAACAAAAAAAAAGCTTTAATTTCAGATATTTTTTTCAATTTTTTTTTGTATGACAACCTATAATAAATTGTATATCGTTGGAAAGCTTTCATCTTCAGCTTTAATTAAATGCCCTAATCATATCTCTCAGTTGCTTAGAAAAAAGAATAAAAATTTTTTAATCAATCAGCTGCAGAACAAAAAAAAAAAGCTTTAATTTCAGATATTTTTTTCAATTTTTTTCTGTATGACAACCTATAATAAATTGTATATCGTTGGAAAGCTTTCATCTTCAGCTTTAATTAAATGCCCTAATCATATCTCTCAGTTGCTTAGAAAAACGAATAAAAATTTTTTAATCAATCAGCTGCAGAACAAAAAAAAAAGCTTTAATTTCAGATATTTTTTTCAATTTTTTTTTGTATGACAATCTATAATAAATTGTATATCGTTGGAAAGCTTTCATCTTCAGCTTTAATTAAATGCCCTAATTATATCTCTCAGTTGCTTAGAAAAAAGAATAAAAATTTTTTAATCAATCAGCTGCAGAACAAAAAAAAAGCTTTAATTTCAGATATTTTTTTCAATTTTTTTTTTGTATGACAACCTATAATAAATTGTATATCGTTGGAAAGCTTTCATCTTCAGCTTTAATTAAATGCCCTAATCATATCTCTCAGTTGCTTAGAAAAAAGAATAAAAATTTTTTAATCAATCAGCTGCAGAACAAAAAAAATAGCTTTAATTTCAGATATTTTTTTCAATTTTTTTTTGTATGACAACCTATAATAAATTGTATATCGTTGGAAAGCTTTCATCTTCAGCTTTAATTAAATGCCCTAATCATATCTCTCAGTTGCTTAGAAAAAAGAATAAAAATTTTTTAATCAATCAGCTGCAGAACAAAAAAAAAGCTTTAATTTCAGATATTTTTTTCAATTTTTTTTTGTATGACAACCTATAATAAATTGTATATCGTTGGAAAGCTTTCATCTTCAGCTTTAATTAAATGTCCTAATCATATCTCTCAGTTGCTTAGAAAAAAGAATAAAAATTTTTTAATCAATCAGCTGCAGAACAAAAAAAAAAGCTTTAATTTCAGATATTTTTTTCAATTTTTTTTTGTATGACAACCTATAATAAATTGTATATCGTTGGAAAGCTTTCATCTTCAGCTTTAATTAAATGCCCTTATCATATCTCTCAGTTGCTTAGAAAAAAGAATAAAAATTTTTTAATCAATCAGCTGGAGAAAAAAAAAAAAGCTTTAATTTCAGATATTTTTTTCAATTTTTTTTTGTATGACAACCTATAATAAATTGTATATCGTTGGAAAGCTTTCATCTTCAGCTTTAATTAAATGCCCTAATCATATCTCTCAGTTGCTTAGAAAAAAGAATAAAAATTTTTTAATCAATCAGCTGGAGAACAAAAAAAAAGCTTTAATTTCAGATATTTTTTTCAATTTTTTTTTGTATGACAACCTATAATAAATTGTATATCGTTGGAAAGCTTTCATCTTCAGCTTTAATTAAATGTCCTAATCATATCTCTCAGTTGCTTAGAAAAAAGAATAAAAATTTTTTAATCAATCAGCTGCAGAACAAAAAAAAGCTTTAATTTCAGATATTTTTTTCAATTTTTTTTTGTATGACAACCTATAATAAATTGTATATCGTTGGAAAGCTTTCATCTTCAGCTTTAATTAAATGCCCTAATCATATCTCTCAGTTGCTTAGAAAAAAGAATAAAAATTTTTTAATCAATCAGCTGGAGAAAAAAAAAAAGCTTTAATTTCAGATATTTTTTTCAATTTTTTTTTTGTATGACAACCTATAATAAATTGTATATCGTTGGAAAGCTTTCATCTTCAGCTTTAATTAAATGCCCTAATCATATCTCTCAGTTGCTTAGAAAAAAGAATAAAAATTTTTTAATCAATCAGCTGCAGAACAAAAAAAAGGCTTTAATTTCAGATATACCTACAACCTATAATAAATTGTATATCGTTGGAAAGCTTTCATCTTCAGCTTTAATTAAATGCCCTAATCATATCTCTCAGTTGCTTAGAAAAAAGAATAAAAATTTTTTAATCAATCAGCTGCAGAACAAAAAAAAAAGCTTTAGTTTCAGATATTTTTTTCAATTTTTTTTTGTATGACAACCTATAATAAATTGTATGTCGTTGGAAAGCTTTCATCTTCAGCTTTAATTAAATGCCCTAATCATATCTCTCAGTTGCTTAGAAAAAAGAATAAAAATTTTTTAATCAATCAGCTGGAGAACAAAAAAAAAGCTTTAATTTCAGATATTTTTTTCAATTTTTTTTTGTATGACAACCTATAATAAATTGTATGTCGTTGGAAAGCTTTCATCTTCAGCTTTAATTAAATGCCCTAATCATATCTTTCAGTTGCTTAGAAAAAAGAATAAAAATTTTTTAATCAATCAGCTGGAGAACAAAAAAAAAGCTTTAATTTCAGATATTTTTTTCAATTTTTTTTTGTATGACAACCTATAATAAATTGTATGTCGTTGGAAAGCTTTCATCTTCAGCTTTAATTAAATGCCCTAATCATATCTCTCAGTTGCTTAGAAAAAAGAATAAAAATTTTTTAATCAATCAGCTGCAGAACAAAAAAAAAAGCTTTAGTTTCAGATATTTTTTTCAATTTTTTTTTGTATGACAACCTATTATAAATTGTATATCGTTGGAAAGCTTTCATCTTCAGCTTTAATTAAATGCCCTAATCATATCTCTCAGTTGCTTAGAAAAAAGAATAAAAATTTTTTAATCAATCAGCTGCAGAACAAAAAAAAAGCTTTAATTTCAGATATTTTTTTCAATTTTTTTTTGTATGACAACCTATAATAAATTGTATATCGTTAGAAAGCTTTCATCTTCAGCTTTAACTAAATGCCCTAATCATATCTCTCAGTTGCTTAGAAAAAAGAATAAAAATTTTTTAATCAATCAGCTGCAGAACAAAAAAAAGGCTTTAATTTCAGATATACCTACAACCTATAATAAATTGTATATCGTTGGAAAGCTTTCATCTTCAGCTTTAATTAAATGCCCTAATCATATCTCTCAGTTGCTTAGAAAAAAGAATAAAAATTTTTTAATCAATCAGCTGGAGAACAAAAAAAAAAGCTTTAATTTCAGATATTTTTTTCAATTTTTTTTTGTATGACAACCTATAATAAATTGTATATCGTTGGAAAGCTTACATCTTCAGCTTTAATTAGATGCCCTAATCATATCTCTCAGTTGCTTAGAAAAAAGAATAAAAATTTGTTTAATCAATCAGCTGCAGAACAAAAAAAAAGCTTTAATTTCAGATATTTTTTTCAATTTTTTTTTGTATGACAACCTATAATAAATTGTATATCGTTGGAAAGCTTTCATCTTCAGCTTTAATTAAATGCCCTAATCATATCTCTCAGTTGCTTAGAAAAAAGAATAAAAAATTTTTAATCAATCAGCTGCAGAACAAAAAAAAAAGCTTTAATTTCAGATATTTTTTTCAATTTTTTTTTGTATGACAATCTATAATAAATTGTATATCGTTGGAAAGCTTTCATCTTCAGCTTTAATTAAATGCCCTAATTATATCTCTCAGTTGCTTAAAAAAAAGAATAAAAATTTTTTAATCAATCAGCTGCAGAACAAAAAAAAAAGCTTTAATTTCAGATATTTTTTTCAATTTTTTTTTGTATGACAACCTATAATAAATTGTATATCGTTGGAAAGCTTTCATCTTCAGCTTTAATTAAATGCCCTAATTATATCTCTCAGTTGCTTAGAAAAAAGAATAAACATTTTTTAATTAATCAGCTGGAGAATAAAAAAAAAAGCTTTAATTTCAGATATTTTTTTCAATTTTTTTTTTGTATGACAACCTATAATAAATTGTATATCGTTGGAAAGCTTTCATCTTCAGCTTTAATTAAATGCCCTAATCATATCTCTCAGTTGCTTAGAAAAAAGAATAAAAATTTTTTAATCAATCAGCTGGAGAACAAAAAAAAAAGCTTTCATTTCAGATATTTTTTTCAATTTTTTTTGTATGACAACCTATAATAAATTGTATATCGTTGGAAAGCTTTCATCTACAGCTTTAATTAAATGCCCTAATCATATCTCTCAGTTGCTTAGAAAAAAGAATAAAAATTTTTTAATCAATCAGCTGGAGAACAAAAAAAAAAAGCTTTCATTTCAGATATTTTTTTCAATTTTTTTTTGTATGACAACCTATAATAAATTGTATATCGTTGGAAAGCTTTCATCTTCAGCTTTAATTAAATGCCCTAATCATATCTCTCAGTTGCTTAGAAAAAAGAATAAAATTTTTTTAATCAATCAGCTGGAGAACAAAAAAAAAAGCTTTAATTTCAGATATTTTTTTCAATTTTTTTTTGTATGACAACCTATAATAAATTGTACATCGTTGGAAAGCTTACATCTTCAGCTTAAATTAGATGCCCTAATCATATCTCTCAGTTGCTTAGAAAAAAGAATAAAATTTTTTTAATCAATCAGCTGCAGAACAAAAAAAAAAGCTTTAATTTCAGATATTTTTTCCAAATTTTTTTTGTATGACAACCTATAATAAATTGTATATCGTTGGAAAGCTTTCATCTTCAGCTTTAATTAAATGCCCTAATCATATCTCTCAGTTGCTTAGAAAAAAGAATAAAAATTTTTTAATCAATCAGCTGGAGAACAAAAAAAAAGCTTTAATTTCAGATATTTTTTTCAATTTTTTTTTGTATGACAACCTATAATAAATTGTAAATCGTTGGAAAGCTTACATCTTCAGCTTTAATTAGATGCCCTAATCATATCTCTCAGTTGCTTAGAAAATAGAATAAAAATTTTTTAATCAATCAGCTGCAGAACAAAAAAAAGCTTTAATTTCAGATATTTTTTTCAATTTTTTTTTGTATGACAACCTATAATAAATTGTATATCGTTGGAAAGCTTTCATCTTCAGCTTTAATTAAATGCCCTAATCATATCTCTCAGTTGCTTAGAAAAAAGAATAAAAATTTTTTAATCAATCAGCTGCAGAACAAAAAAAAAAAGCTTTAATTTCAGATATTTTTTTCAATTTTTTTTGTATGACAACCTATAATAAATTGTATATCGTTGGAAAGCTTACATTTTCAGCTTTAATTAAATGCCCTAATCATATCTCTCAGTTGCTTAGAAAAAAGAATAAACATTTTTTAATTAATCAGCTGGAGAATAAAAAAAAAAGCTTTAATTTCAGATATTTTTTTCAATTTTTTTTTGTATGACAACCTATAATAAATTGTATATCGTTGGAAAGCTTTCATCTTCAGCTTTAATTAAATGCCCTAATCATATCTCTCAGTTGCTTAGAAAAAAGAATAAAAATTTTTTAATCAATCAGCTGGAGAACAAAAAAAAAAGCTTTCATTTCAGATATTTTTTTCAATTTTTTTTTGTATGACAACCTATAATAAATTGTATATCGTTGGAAAGCTTTCATCTTCAGCTTTAATTAAATGCCCTAATCATATCTCTCAGTTGCTTAGAAAAAAGAATAAAAATTTTTTAATCAATCAGCTGCAGAACAAAAAAAAAAGCTTTAATTTCAGATATTTTTTTCAATTTTTTTTTGTATGACAATCTATAATAAATTGTATATCGTTGGAAAGCTTTCATCTTCAGCTTTAATTAAATGCCCTAATTATATCTCTCAGTTGCTTAGAAAAAAGAATAAAAATTTTTTAATCAATCAGCTGCAGAACAAAAAAAAAAGCTTTAATTTCAGATATTTTTTTCAATTTTTTTTTGTATGACAACCTATAATAAATTGTATATCGTTGGAAAGCTTTCATCTTCAGCTTTAATTAAATGCCCTAATTATATCTCTCAGTTGCTTAGAAAAAAGAATAAACATTTTTTAATTAATCAGCTGGAGAATAAAAAAAAAAGCTTTAATTTCAGATATTTTTTTCAATTTTTTTTTGTATGACAACCTATAATAAATTGTATATCGTTGGAAAGCTTTCATCTTCAGCTTTAATTAAATGCTCTAATCATATCTCTCAGTTGCTTAGAAAAAAGAATAAACATTTTTTAATTAATCAGCTGGAGAATAAAAAAAAAAGCTTTAATTTCAGATATTTTTTTCAATTTTTTTTTGTATGACAACCTATAATAAATTGTATATCGTTGGAAAGCTTACATCTTCAGCTTTAATTAGATGCCCTAATCATATCTTTCAGTTGCTTAGAAAAAAGAATAAAAATTTTTTAATCAATCAGCTGGAGAACAAAAAAAAAAGCTTTCATTTCACATATTTTTTTCAATTTTTTTTTGTATGACAACCTATAATAAATTGTATATCGTTGGAAAGCTTTCATCTTCAGCTTTAATTAAATGCCCTAATCATATCTCTCAGTTGCTTAGAAAAAAGAATAAAAATTTTTTAATCAATCAGCTGGAGAACAAAAAAAAAAGCTTTCATTTCAGATATTTTTTTCAATTTTTTTTTGTATGACAACCTTTAATAAATTGTGTATCGTTGGAAAGCTTACATCTTCAGCTTTAATTAGATGCCCTTATCATATCTCTCAGTTGCTTAGAAAAAAGAATAAAATTTTTTTAATCAATCAGCTGCAGAACAAAAAAAAAAGCTTTAATTTCAGATATTTTTTCCAAATTTTTTTTGTATGACAACCTATAATAAATTGTATATCGTTGGAAAGCTTTCATCTTCAGCTTTAATTAAATGCCCTAATCATATCTCTCAGTTGCTTAGAAAAAAGAATAAAAATTTTTTAATCAATCAGCTGGAGAACAAAAAAAAAAGCTTTAATTTCAGATATTTTTTTCAATTTTTTTTTGTATGACAACCTATAATAAATTGTAAATCGTTGGAAAGCTTACATCTTCAGCTTTAATTAGATGCCCTAATCATATCTCTCAGTTGCTAAGAAAAAAGAATAAAATTTGTTTAATCAATCAGCTGCAGAACAAAAAAAAAGCTTTAATTTCAGATATTTTTTTCAATTTTTTTTTGTATGACAACCTATAATAAATTGTATATCGTTGGAAAGCTTTCATCTTCAGCTTTAATTAAATGCCCTAATCATATCTCTCAGTTGCTTAGAAAAAAGAATAAAAATTTTTTAATCAATCAGCTGCAGAACAAAAAAAAAAAGCTTTAATTTCAGATATTTTTTTCAATTTTTTTTTGTATGACAACCTATAATAAATTGTATATCGTTGGAAAGCTTTCATTTTCAGCTTTAATTAAATGCCCTAATCATATCTCTCAGTTGCTTAGAAAAAAGAATAAACATTTTTTAATTAATCAGCTGGAGAATAAAAAAAAAAGCTTTAATTTCAGATATTTTTTTCAATTTTTTTTTGTATGACAACCTATAATAAATTGTATATCGTTGGAAAGCTTTCATCTTCAGCTTTAATTAAATGCCCTAATCATATCTCTCAGTTGCTTAGAAAAAAGAATAAAAATTTTTTAATCAATCAGCTGGAGAACAAAAAAAAAAGCTTTCATTTCAGATATTTTTTTCAATTTTTTTTTGTGTGACAACCTATAATAAATTGTATATCGTTGGAAAGCTTTCATCTTCAGCTTTAATTAAATGCCCTAATCATATCTCTCAGTTGCTTAGAAAAAAGAATAAAAATTTTTTAATCAATCAGCTGGAGAACAAAAAAAAAAGCTTTCATTTCAGATATTTTTTTCAATTTTTTTTTGTATGACAACCTATAATAAATTGTATATCGTTGGAAAGCTTACATCTTCAGCTTTAATTAGATGCCCTAATCATATCTTTCAGTTGCTTAGAAAAAAGAATAAAAATTTTTTAATCAATCAGCTGCAGAACAAAAAAAAAAGCTTTAATTTCAGATATTTTTTTCAATTTTTTTTTGTATGACAACCTATAATAAATTGTATATCGTTGGAAAGCTTTCATCTTCAGCTTTAATTAAATGCCCTAATCATATCTCTCAGTTGCTTAGAAAAAAGAATAAAAATTTTTTAATCAATCAGCTGGAGAACAAAAAAAGCTTTAATTTCAGATATTTTTTTCAATTTTTTTTTTGTATGACAACCTATGATAAATTGTATATCGTTGGAAAGCTTTCATCTTCAGCTTTAATTAAATGCCCTAATCATATCTCTCAGTTGCTTAGAAAAAAGAATAAAAATTTTTTAATCAATCAGCTGGAGAACAAAAAAAAAAGCTTTCATTTCAGATATTTTTTTCAATTTTTTTTTGTATGACAACCTATAATAAATTGTATATCGTTGGAAAGCTTTCATCTTCAGCTTTAATTAAATGCCCTAATCATATCTCTCAGTTGCTTAGAAAAAAGAATAAAATTTTTTTAATCAATCAGCTGGAGAACAAAAAAAAAAGCTTTAATTTCAGATATTTTTTTCAATTTTTTTTTGTATGACAACCTATAATAAATTGTACATCGTTGGAAAGCTTACATCTTCAGCTTAAATTAGATGCCCTAATTATATCTCTCAGTTGCTTAGAAAAAAGAATAAAAATTTTTTAATCAATCAGCTGCATAACAAAAAAAAAAAGCTTTAATTTCAGATATTTTTTTCAATTTTTTTTTGTATGACAACCTATAATAAATTGTATATCGTTGGAAAGCTTTCATCTTCAGCTTTAATTAAATGCCCTAATCATATCTCTCAGTTGCTTAGAAAAAAGAATAAAAATTTTTAATCAATCAGCTGCATAACAAAAAAAAAAAGCTTTAATTTCAGATATTTTTTTCAATTTTTTTTTGTATGACAACCTATAATAAATTGTATATCGTTGGAAAGCTTTCATCTTCAGCTTTAATTAAATGCCCTAATCATATCTCTCCGTTGCTTAGAAAAAAGAATAAACATTTTTTAATTAATCAGCTGGAGAATAAAAAAAAAAGCTTTAATTTCAGATATTTTTTTCAATTTTTTTTTTGTATGACAACCTATAATAAATTGTATATCGTTGGAAAGCTTACATTTTCAGCTTTAATTAAATGCCCTAATCATATCTCTCAGTTGCTTAGAAAAAAGAATAAACATTTTTTAATTAATCAGCTGGAGAATAAAAAAAAAGCTTTAATTTCAGATATTTTTTTCAATTTTTTTTGTATGACAACCTATAATAAATTGTATATCGTTGGAAAGCTTACATCTTCAGCTTAAATTAGATGCCCTAATCATATCTCTCAGTTGCTTAGAAAAAAGAATAAAAATTTTTTAATCAATCAGCTGGAGAACAAAAAAAAAAGCTTTGATTTCAGATATTTTTTTCAATTTTTTTTTGTATGACAACCTATAATAAATTGTATATCGTTGGAAAGCTTTCATCTTCAGCTTTAATTAAATGCCCTAATCATATCTCTCAGTTGCTTAGAAAAAAGAATAAAAATTTTTTAATCAATCAGCTGTAGAACAAAAAAAAAAGCTTTAATTTCAGATATTTGTTTCAATTTTTTTTTTGTATGACAACCTATAATAAATTGTATATCGTTGGAAAGCTTTCATCTTCAGCTTTAATTAAATGCCCTAATCATATCTCTCAGTTGCTTAGAAAAAAGAATAAAAATTTTTTAATCAATCAGCTGGAGAACAAAAAAAAGCTTTAATTTCAGATATTTTTTTCAATTTTTTTTTTGTATGACAACCTATGATAAATTGTATATCGTTTGAAAGCTTTCATCTTCAGCTTTAATTAAATGCCCTAATCATATCTCTCAGTTGCTTAGAAAAAAGAATAAAAATTTTTTAATCAATCAGCTGGAGAACAAAAAAAAAAGCTTTAATTTCAGATATTTTTTTCAATTTTTTTTTGTATGACAACCTATAATAAATTGTATATCGTTGGAAAGCTTACATTTTCAGCTTTAATTAAATGCCCTAATCATATCTCTCAGTTGCTTAGAAAAAAGAATAAACATTTTTTAATTAATCAGCTGGAGAATAAAAGAAAAAGCTTTAATTTCAGATATTTTTTTCAATTTTTTTTTGTATGACAACCTATAATAAATTGTATATCGTTGGAAAGCTTTCATCTTCAGCTTTAATTAAATGCCCTAATCATATCTCTCAGTTGCTTAAAAAAAAGAATAAAAATGTTTTAATCAATCAGCTGGAGAACAAAAAAAAAAGCTTTCATTTCAGATATTTTTTTTTGTATGACAACCTATAATAAATTGTATATCGTTGAAAAGCTTTCATCTTCAGCTTTAATTAAATGCCCTAATCATATCTCTCAGTTGCTTAGAAAAAAGAATAAAAATTTTTTAATCAATCAGCTGGAGAACAAAAAAAAAAGCTTTCATTTCAGATATTTTTTTTCAATTTTTTTTTGTATGACAACCTATAATAAATTGTATATCGTTGGAAAGCTTTCATCTTCAGCTTTAATTAAATGCCCTAATCATATCTCTCAGTTGCTTAGAAAAAAGAATAAAATTTTTTTAATCAATCAGCTGGAGAACAAAAAAAAAGCTTTAATTTCAGATATTTTTTTCAATTTTTTTTTGTATGACAACCTATAATAAATTGTACATCGTTGGAAAGCTTTCATCTTCAGCTTTAATTAAATGCCCTAATCATATCTCTCAGTTGCTTAGAAAAAAGAATAAAATTTTTTTAATCAATCGGCTGCAGAACAAAAAAAAAAGCTTTCATTTCAGATATTTTTTTCAATTTTTTTTTGTATGACAACCTATAATAAATTGTATATCGTTGGAAAGCTTACATCTTCAGCTTTAATTAGATGCCCTAATCATATCTCTCAGTTGCTTAGAAAAAAGAATAAAAATTTTTTAATCAATCAGCTGCAGAACAAAAAAAAAAAAGCTTTAATTTCAGATATTTTTTTCAATTTTTTTTTGTATGACAACCTATAATAAATTGTATATCGTTGGAAAGCTTTCATCTTCAGCTTTAATTAAATGCCCTAATCATATCTCTCAGTTGCTTAGAAAAAAGAATAAAAATTTTTTAATCAATCAGCTGGAGAACAAAAAAAAAAGCTTTAATTTCAGATATTTTTTTCAATTTTTTTTGTATGACAACCTATAATAAATTGTATATCGTTGGAAAGCTTACATCTTCAGCTTTAATTAGATGCCCTAATCATATCTCTCAGTTGCTTAGAAAAAAGAATAAAAATTTTTTAATCAATCAGCTGGAGAACAAAAAAAAAGCTTTAATTTCAGATATTTTTTTCAATTTTTTTTTGTATGACAACCTATAATAAATTGTATATCGTTGGAAAGCTTTCATCTTCAGCTTTAATTAAATGCCCTAATCATATCTCTCAGTTGATTAGAAAAAAGAATAAAAATTTTTTAATCAATCAGCTGGAGAACAAAAAAAAAAAGCTTTAATTTCAGATATTTTTTTCAATTCTTTTTGTATGACAACCTATAATAAATTGTATATCGTTGGAAAGCTTACATCTTCAGCTTTAATTAGATGCCCTAATCATATCTCTCAGTTGCTTAGAAAAAAGAATAAACATTTTTTAATTAATCAGCTGGAGAATAAAAAAAAAGCTTTAATTTCAGATATTTTTTTCAATTTTTTTTGTATGACAACCTATAATAAATTGTATATCGTTGGAAAGCTTACATTTTCAGCTTTAATTAAATGCCCTAATCATATCTCTCAGTTGCTTAGAAAAAAGAATAAACATTTTTTAATTAATCAGCTGGAGAATAAAAAAAAAAGCTTTAATTTCAGATATTTTTTTCAATTTTTTTTGTATGACAACCTATAATAAATTGTATATCGTTGGAAAGCTTTCATCTTCAGCTTTAATTAAATGCCCTCATCATATCTCTCAGTTGCTTAGAAAAAAGAATAAAAATTTTTTAATCAATCAGCTGGAGAACAAAAAAAAAAGCTTTCATTTCAGATATTTTTTTCAATTTTTTTTTGTATGACAACCTATAATAAATTGTATATCGTTGGAAAGCTTTCATCTTCAGCTTTCATTAAATGCCCTAATCATATCTCTCAGTTGCTTAGAAAAAAGAATAAAATTTTTTTAATCAATCAGCTGGAGAACAAAAAAAAAAGCTTTAATTTCAGATATTTTTTTCAATTTTTTTTTGTATGACAACCTATAATAAATTGTACATCGTTGGAAAGCTTACATCTTCAGCTTAAATTAAATGCCCTAATCATATCTCTCAGTTGCTTAGAAAAAAGAATAAAAATTTTTTAATCAATTAGCTGGAGAACAAAAAAAAAAGCTTTTATTTCAGATATTTTTTTCAATTTTTTTTGTATGACAACCTATAATAAATTGTATATCGTTGGAAAGCTTACATCTTCAGCTTTAATTAGATGCCCTAATCATATCTCTCAGTTGCTTAGAAAAAAGAATAAAAGTTTTTTAATCAATCAGTTGGAGAACAAAAAAAAAAGCGTTAATTTCAGATATTTTTTTCAATTTTTTTTTTGTATGACAACCTATAATAAATTGTATATCGTTGGAAAGCTTTCATCTTCAGCTTTTATTATATGCCCTAATCATATCTCTCAGTTGCTTAAGAAAAAGAATAAAAATTTTTTAATCAATCAGCTGCAGAACAAAAAAAAAAGCTTTAATTTCAGATATTTTTTTCAATTTTTTTTTGTATGACAACCTATAATAAATTGTATATCGTTGGAAAGCTTTCATCTTCAGCTTTAATTAAATGCCCTAATCATATCTCTCAGTTGCTTAGAAAAAAGAATTAAAATTTTTTAATCAATCAGCTGGAGAACAAAAAAAAAAGCTTTAATTTCAGATATTTTTTTCAATTTTTTTTTGTATGACAACCTATAATAAATTGTATATCGTTGGAAAGCTTACATCTTCAGCTTTAATTAGATGCCCTAATCATATCTCTCAGTTGCTTAGAAAAAAGAATAAAAATTTTTTAATCAATCAGCTGGAGAACAAAAAAAAAAGCTTTAATTTCAGATATTTTTTTCAATTTTTTTTTGTATGACAACCTATAATAAATTGTATATCGTTGGAAAGCTTTCATCTTCAGCTTTAATTAGACGCCCTAATCATATCTCTCAGTTGCTTAGAAAAAAGAATAAAAATTTTTTAATCAATCAGCTGGAGAACAAAAAAAAAAGCTTTAATTTCAGATATTTTTTTCAATTTTTTTTTGTATGACAACCTATAATAAATTGTATATCGTTGGAAAGCTTTCATCATCAGCTTTAATTAAATGCCCTAATCATATCTCTCAGTTGCTTAGAAAAAAGAATAAAAATTTTTTAATCAATCAGCTGGAGAACAAAAAAAAAAGCTTTAATTTCAGATATTTTTTTCAATTTTTTTTTGTATGACAACCTATAATAAATTGTATATCGTTGGAAAGCTTTCATCTTCAGCTTTAATTAGACGCCCTAATCATATCTCTCAGTTGCTTAGAAAAAAGAATAAAAATTTTTTAATCAATCAGCTGGAGAACAAAAAAAAGCTTTAATTTCAGATATTTTTTTCAATTTTTTTTTGTATGACAACCTATAATAAATTGTATATCGTTGGAAAGCTTTCATCTTCAGCTTTAATTAAATGCCCTAATCATATCTCTCAGTTGCTTAGAAAAAAGAATAAAATTTTTTTAATCAATCAGCTGGAGAACAAAAAAAAAAAGCTTTAATTTCAGATATTTTTTTCAATTTTTTTTTGTATGACAACCTATAATAAATTGTACATCGTTGGAAAGCTTACATCTTCAGCTTAAATAAGATGCCCTAATCATATCTCTCAGTTGCTTAGAAAAAAGAATAAAAATTTTTTAATCAATCAGCTGGAGAACAAAAAAAAAAGCTTTAATTTCAGATATTTTTTTCAATTTTTTTTTGTATGACAACCTATAATAAATTGTATATCGTTGGAAAGCTTTCGTCTTCAGCTTTAATTAAATGCCCTAATCATATCTCTCAGTTGCTTAGAAAAAAGAATAAAATTTTTTTAATCAATCAGCTGGAGAACAAAAAAAAAAGCTTTAATTTTAGATATTTTTTTCAATTTTTTTTTGTATGACAACCTATAATAAATTGTACATCGTTGGAAAGCTTACATCTTCAGCTTAAATTAGATGCCCTAATCATATCTCTCAGTTGCTTAGAAAAAAGAATAAAATTTTTTTAATCAATCAGCTGCAGAACAAAAAAAAAGCTTTAATTTCAGATATTTTTTTCAATTTTTTTTTGTATGACAACCTATAATAAATTGTATATCGTTGGAAAGCTTACATCTTCAGCTTTTATAAGATGCCCTAATCATATCTCCCAGTTGCTTAGAAAAAAGAATACAAATTTTTTAATCAATCAGCTGCAGAACAAAAAATAAAGCTTTAATTTCAGATATTTTTTTCAATTTTTTTTTGTATGACAACCTATAATAAATTGTATATCGTTGGAAAGCTTTCATCTTCAGCTTTAATTAAATGCCCTAATCATATCTCTCAGTTGCTTAGAAAAAAGAATAAAATTTTTTTAATCAATCAGCTGCAGAACAAAAAAAAAAGCTTTAATTTCAGATATTTTTTTCAATTTTTTTTTATATGACAACCTATAATAAATTGTATATCGTTGGAAAGCTTTCATCTTCAGCTTTAATTAAATGCCCTAATCATATCTCTCAGTTGCTTAAAAAAAAGAATAAAAATTTTTTAATCAATCAGCTGCAGAACAAAAAAAAAAGCTTTAATTTCAGATATATTTTTCAATTTTTTTTTGTATGACAACCTATAATAAATTGTATATCGTTGGAAAGCTTTCATCTTCAGCTTTAATTAAATGCCCTAATCATATCTCTCAGTTGCTTAGAAAAAAGAATTAAAATTTTTTAATCAATCAGCTGGAGAACAAAAAAAAAGCTTTAATTTCAGATATTTTTTTCAATTTTTTTTTGTATGACAACCTATAATAAATTGTATATCGTTAGAAAGCTTACATCTTCAGCTTTTATAAGATGCCCTAATCATATCTCCCAGTTGCTTAGAAAAAAGAATACAAATTTTTTAATCAATCAGCTGCAGAACAAAAAATAAAGCTTTAATTTCAGATATTTTTTTCAATTTTTTTTTGTATGACAACCTATAATAAATTGTATATCGTTGGAAAGCTTTCATCTTCAGCTTTAATTAAATGCCCTAATCATATCTCTCAGTTGCTTAGAAAAAAGAATAAAAATTTTTTAATCAATCAGCTGGAGAACAAAAAAAAAAAGCTTTAATTTCAGATATTTTTTTCAATTTTTTTTTGTATGACAACCTATAATAAATTGTATATCGTTGGAAAGCTTTCATCTTCAGCTTTAATTAAATGCCCTAATCATATCTCTCAGTTGCTTAGAAAAAAGAATAAAATTTGTTTAATCAATCAGCTGCAGAACAAAAAAAAAGCTTTAATTTCAGATATTTTTTTCAATTTTTTTTTGTATGACAACCTATAATAAATTGTATATCGTTGGAAAGCTTTCATCTTCAGCTTTAATTAAATGCCCTAATCATATCTTTCAGTTGCTTAGAAAAAAGAATAAAAATTTTTTAATCAATCAGCTGGAGAACTAAAAAAAAAGCTTTCATTTCAGATATTTTTTTCAATTTTTTTTTGTATGACAACCTATAATAAATTGTATATCGTTGGAAAGCTTTCATCTTCAGCTTTAATTAAATGCCCTAATCATATCTCTCAGTTGCTTAGAAAAAAGAATAAAAATTTTTTAATCAATCAGCTGGAGAACAAAAAAAAAAAGCTTTAATTTCAGATATTTTTTTCAATTTTTTTTTGTATGACAACCTATAATAAATTGTATATCGTTTGAAAGCTTTCATCTTCAGCTTTAATTAGATGCCCTAATCATATCTCTCAGTTGCTTAGAAAAAAGAATAAAAATTTTTTAATCAATCAGCTGCAGAACAAAAAAAAAGCTTTAATTTCAGATATTTTTTTCAATTTTTTTTTGTATGACAACCTATAATAAATTGTATATCGTTGGAAAGCTTTCATCTTCAGCTTTAATAAGATGCCCTAATCATATCTCTCAGTTGCTTAGAAAAAAGAATAAACATTTTTTAATTAATCAGCTGGAGAATAAAAAAAAAGCTTTAATTTCAGGTATTTTTTTAAATTTTTTTTTGTATAACAACCTATAATAAATTGTATATCGTTGGAAAGCTTTCATCTTCAGCTTTAATTAAATGCCCTAATCATATCTCTCAGTTGCTTAGAAAAAAGAATAAAAATTTTTTAATCAATCAGCTGGAGAACAAAAAAAAAGCTTTCATTTCAGATATTTTTTTCAATTTTTTTTTGTATGACAACCTATAATAAATTGTATATCGTTGGAAAGCTTTCATCTTCAGCTTTAATTAAATGCCCTAATCATATCTCTCAGTTGCTTAGAAAAAAGAATTAAAATTTTTTAATCAATCAGCTGGAGAACAAAAAAAAAAGCTTTAATTTCAGATATTTTTTTCAATTTTTTTTTGTATGACAACCTATAATAAATTGTAAATCGTTGGAAAGCTTACATCTTCAGCTTTAATTAGATGCCCTAATCATATCTCTCAGTTGCTTAGAAAAAAGAATAAAATTTGTTTAATCAATCAGCTGCAGAACAAAAAAAAAGCTTTAATTTCAGATATTTTTTTCAATTTTTTTTTGTATGACAACCTATAATAAATTGTATATCGTTGGAAAGCTTTCATCTTCAGCTTTAATTAAATGCCCTAATCATATCTCTCAGTTGCTTAGAAAAAAGAATAAAAATTTTTTAATCAATCAGCTGCAGAACAAAAAAAAAAGCTTTAATTTCAGATATTTTTTTCAATTTTTTTTTGTATGACAACCTATAATAAATTGTATATCGTTGGAAAGCTTTCATCTTCAGCTTTAATTAAATGCCCTAATCATATCTCTCAGTTGCTTAGAAAAAAGAATAAAAATTTTTTAATCAATCAGCTGGAGAACAAAAAAAAAAAGCTTTAATTTCAGATATTTTTTTCAATTTTTTTTTGTATGACAACCTATAATAAATTGTATATCGTTGGAAAGCTTTCATCTTCAGCTTTAATTAGATGCCCTAATCATATCTCTCAGTTGCTTAGAAAAAAGAATAAAAATTTTTTAATCAATCAGCTGCAGAACAAAAAAAAAGCTTTAATTTCAGATATTTTTTTCAATTTTTTTTTGTATGACAACCTATAATAAATTGTATATCGTTGGAAAGCTTTCATCTTCAGCTTTAATAAGATGCCCTAATCATATCTCTCAGTTGCTTAGAAAAAAGAATAAACATTTTTTAATTAATCAGCTGGAGAATAAAAAAAAAGCTTTAATTTCAGATATTTTTTTTAATTTTTTTTTGTATAACAACCTATAATAAATTGTATATCGTTGGAAAGCTTTCATCTTCAGCTTTAATTAAATGCCCTTATCATATCTCTCAGTTGCTTAGAAAAAAGAATAAAAATTTTTTAATCAATCAGCTGGAGAACAAAAAAAAAAGCTTTCATTTCAGATATTTTTTTCAATTTTTTTTGTATGACAACCTATAATAAATTGTATATCGTTGGAAAGCTTTCATCTTCAGCTTTAATTAAATGCCCTAATCATATCTCTCAGTTGCTTAGAAAAAAGAATAAAATTTTTTTAATCAATCAGCTGGAGAACAAAAAAAAAAGCTTTAATTTCAGATATTTTTTTCAATTTTTTTTTGTATGACAACCTATAATAAATTGTACATCGTTGGAAAGCTTACATCTTCAGCTTAAATTAAATGCCCTAATCATATCTCTCAGTTGCTTAGAAAAAAGAATAAAAATTTTTTAATCAATCAGCTGCAGAACAAAAAAAAAAGCTTTAATTTCAGATATTTTTTTCAATTTTTTTTTGTATGACAACCTATAATAAATTGTATATCGTTGGAAAGCTTTCATCTTCAGCTTTAATTATTTAATTAAATGCCCTAATCATATCTCTCAGTTGCTTAGAAAAAAGAATAAAAATTTTTTAATCAATCAGCTGCAGAACAAAAAAAAAAGCTTTAATTTCAGATATTTTTTTCAATTTTTTTTTGTATGACAACCTATAATAAATTGTATATCGTTGGAAAGCTTTCATCTTCAGCTTTAATTAAATGCCCTAATCATATCTCTCAGTTGCTTAGAAAAAAGAATAAAAATTTTTTAATCAATCAGCTGGAGAACAAAAAAAAAAAGCTTTAATTTCAGATATTTTTTTCAATTTTTTTTTGTATGACAACCTATAATAAATTGTATATCGTTGGAAAGCTTTCATCTTCAGCTTTAATTAGATGCCCTAATCATATCTCTCAGTTGCTTAGAAAAAAGAATAAAAATTTTTTAATCAATCAGCTGCAGAACAAAAAAAAAGCTTTAATTTCAGATATTTTTTTCAATTTTTTTTTGTATGACAACCTATAATAAATTGTATATCGTTGGAAAGCTTTCATCTTCAGCTTTAATAAGATGCCCTAATCATATCTCTCAGTTGCTTAGAAAAAAGAATAAACATTTTTTAATTAATCAGCTGGAGAATAAAAAAAAAGCTTTAATTTCAGATATTTTTTTTAATTTTTTTTTGTATAACAACCTATAATAAATTGTATATCGTTGGAAAGCTTTCATCTTCAGCTTTAATTAAATGCCCTTATCATATCTCTCAGTTGCTTAGAAAAAAGAATAAAAATTTTTTAATCAATCAGCTGGAGAACAAAAAAAAAAGCTTTCATTTCAGATATTTTTTTCAATTTTTTTTGTATGACAACCTATAATAAATTGTATATCGTTGGAAAGCTTTCATCTTCAGCTTTAATTAAATGCCCTAATCATATCTCTCAGTTGCTTAGAAAAAAGAATAAAATTTTTTTAATCAATCAGCTGGAGAACAAAAAAAAAAGCTTTAATTTCAGATATTTTTTTCAATTTTTTTTTGTATGACAACCTATAATAAATTGTACATCGTTGGAAAGCTTACATCTTCAGCTTAAATTAAATGCCCTAATCATATCTCTCAGTTGCTTAGAAAAAAGAATAAAAATTTTTTAATCAATCAGCTGCAGAACAAAAAAAAAAGCTTTAATTTCAGATATTTTTTTCAATTTTTTTTTGTATGACAACCTATAATAAATTGTATATCGTTGGAAAGCTTACATCTTCAGCTTTAATTATTTAATTAAATGCCCTAATCATATCTCTCAGTTGCTTAGAAAAAAGAATAAAAATTTTTTAATCAATCAGCTGCAGAACAAAAAAAAAAGCTTTAATTTCAGATATTTTTTTCAATTTTTTTTTGTATGACAACCTATAATAAATTGTATATCGTTGGAAAGCTTACATCTTCAGCTTTAATTAGATGCCCTAATCATATCTCTCAGTTGCTTAGAAAAAAGAATAAAATTTGTTTAATCAATCAGAAAAAAAAAAAAGCTTTAATTTCAGATATTTTTTTCAATTTTTTTTTGTATGACAACCTATAATAAATTGTATATCGTTGGAAAGCTTTCATCTTCAGCTTTAATTAAATGCCCTAATCATATCTCTCAGTTGCTTAGAAAAAAGAATAAAAATTTTTTAATCAATCAGCTGCATAACAAAAAAAAAAGCTTTAATTTCAGATATTTTTTTCAAATTTTTTTTTGTATGACAACCTATAATAAATTGTATATCGTTGTTAAGCTTTCATCTTCAGCTTTAATTAAATGCCCTAATCATATCTCTCAGTTGCTTAGAAAAAAGAATAAAAATTTTTTAATCAATCAGCTGGAGAACAAAAAAAAAAGCTTTAATTTCAGATATTTTTTTCAATTTTTTTTTGTATGACAACCTATAATAAATTGTATATCGTTAGAAAGCTTTCATCTTCAGCTTTAATTAAATGCCCTAATTATATCTCTCAGTTGCTTAGAAAAAAGAATAAAAATTTTTTAATCAATCAGCTGCAGAACAAAAAAAAAAGCTTTAATTTCAGATATTTTTTTCAATTTTTTTTTGTATGACAACCTATAATAAATTGTATATCGTTGGAAAGCTTTCATCTTCAGCTTTAATTAAATGCCCTAATTATATCTCTCCGTTGCTTAGAAAAAAGAATAAACATTTTTTAATTAATCAGCTGGAGAATAAAAAAAAAAGCTTTAATTTCAGATATTTTTTTCAATTTTTTTTTTGTATGACAACCTATAATAAATTGTATATCGTTGGAAAGCTTACATTTTCAGCTTTAATTAAATGCCCTAATCATATCTCTCAGTTGCTTAGAAAAAAGAATAAACATTTTTTAATTAATCAGCTGGAGAATAAAAAAAAAAGCTTTAATTTCAGATATTTTTTTCAATTTTTTTTTGTATGACAACCTATAATAAATTGTATATGGTTGGAAAGCTTTCATCTTCAGCTTTAATTAAATGCCCTAATCATATCTCTCAGTTGCTTAGAAAAAAGAATAAAAATTTTTTAATCAATCAGCTGGAGAACAAAAAAAAAAGCTTTCATTTCAGATATTTTTTTCAATTTTTTTTTGTATGACAACCTATAATAAATTGTATATCGTTGGAAAGCTTTCATCTTCAGCTTTAATTAAATGCCCTAATCATATCTCTCAGTTCCTTAGAAAAAAGAATAAAAATTTTTTAATCAATCAGCTGGAGAACAAAAAAAAAAGCTTTAATTTCAGATATTTGTTTCAATATTTTTTTGTATGACAACCTATAATAAATTGTATATCGTTGGAAAGCTTTCATCTTCAGCTTTAATTAAATGCCCTAATCATATCTCTCAGTTGCTTAGAAAAAAGAATAAAAATTTTTTAATCAATCAGCTGCAGAACAAAAAAAAAAGCTTTAATTTCAGATATTTTTTTCAATTTTTTTTTGTATGACAACCTATAATAAATTGTATATCGTTGGAAAACTTTCATCTTCAGCTTTAATTAAATGCCCTAATCATATCTCTCAGTTGCTTAGAAAAAAGAATAAAAATTTTTTAATCAATCAGCTGGAGAACAAAAAAAAAAGCTTTAATTTCAGATATTTTTTTCAATTTTTTTTTTGTATGACAATCTATAATAAATTGTATATCGTTGGAAAGCTTTCATCTTCAGCTTTAATTAAATGCCCTAATCATATCTTTCAGTTGCTTAGAAAAAAGAATAAAAATTTTTTAATCAATCAGCTGCAGAACAAAAAAAAAAGCTTTAATTTCAGATATTTTTTTCAATTTTTTTTTTGTATGACAACCTATAATAAATTGTATATCGTTGGAAAGCTTTCATCTTCAGCTTTAATTAAATGCCCTAATCATATCTCTCAGTTGCTTAGAAAAAAGAATAAAATTTTTTTAATCAATCAGCTGGAGAACAAAAAAAAAAAAACTTTAATTTCAGATATTTTTTTCAATTTTTTTTTGTATGACAACCTATAATAAATTGTACATCGTTGGAAAGCTTACATCTTCAGCTTAAATTAAATGCCCTAATCATATCTCTCAGTTGCTTAGAAAAAAGAATAAAAGTTTTTTAATCAATCGGCTGCAGAACAAAAAAAAAAGCTTTAATTTCAGATATTTTTTTCAATTTTTTTTTGTATGACAACCTATAATAAATTGTATATCGTTGGAAAGCTTACATCTTCAGCTTTAATTAGATGCCCTAATCATATCTCTCAGTTGCTTAGAAAAAAGAATAAAAATTTTTTAATCAATCAGCTGCAGAACAAAAAAAAAAAGCTTTAATTTCAGATATTTTTTTCAATTTTTTTTTGTATGACAACCTATAATAAATTGTATATCGTTGGAAAGCTTTCATCTTTAGCTTTAATTAAATGCCCTAATCATATCTCTCAGTTGCTAAGAAAAAAGAATAAAAATTTTTTAATCAATCAGCTGGAGAACAAAAAAAAAAGCTTTAATTTCAGATATTTTTTTCAATTTTTTTTGTATGACAACCTATAATAAATTGTATATCGTTGGAAAGCTTACATCTTCAGCTTTAATTAGATGCCCTAATCATATCTCTCAGTTGCTTAGAAAAAAGAATAAAAATTTTTTAATCAATCAGCTGGAGAACAAAAAAAAAGCTTTAATTTCAGATATTTTTTTCAATTTTTTTTTGTATGACAACCTATAATAAATTGTATATCGTTGGAAAGCTTTCATCTTCAGCTTTAATTAGATGCCCTAATCATATCTCTCAGTTGATTAGAAAAAAGAATAAAAATTTTTTAATCAATCAGCTGGAGAACAAAAAAAAAAAGCTTTAATTTCAGATATTTTTTTCAATTTTTTTTGTATGACAACCTATAATAAATTGTATATCGTTGGAAAGCTTACATCTTCAGCTTTAATTAGATGCCCTAATCATATCTCTCAGTTGCTTAGAAAAAAGAATAAACATTTTTTAATTAATCAGCTGGAGAATAAAAAAAAAGCTTTAATTTCAGATATTTTTTTCAATTTTTTTTTGTATGACAACCTATAATAAATTGTATATCGTTGGAAAGCTTACATTTTCAGCTTTAATTAAATGCCCTAATCATATTTCTCAGTTGCTTAGAAAAAAGAATAAACATTTTTTAATTAATCAGCTGGAGAATAAAAAAAAAAGCTTTAATTTCAGATATTTTTTTCAATTTTTTTTTGTATGACAACCTATAATAAATTGTATATCGTTGGAAAGCTTTCATCTTCAGCTTTAATTAAATGCCCTCATCATATCTCTCAGTTGCTTAGAAAAAAGAATAAAAATTTTTCAATCAATCAGCTGGAGAACAAAAAAAAAAGCTTTCATTTCAGATATTTTTTTCAATTTTTTTTGTATGACAACCTATAATAAATTGTATATCGTTGGAAAGCTTTCATCTTCAGCTTTCATTAAATGCCCTAATCATATCTCTCAGTTGCTTAGAAAAAAGAATAAAATTTTTTTAATCAATCAGCTGGAGAACAAAAAAAAAAAGCTTTAATTTCAGATATTTTTTTCAATTTTTTTTTGTATGACAACCTATAATAAATTGTACATCGTTGGAAAGCTTACATCTTCAGCTTAAATTAAATGCCCTAATCATATCTCTCAGTTGCTTAGAAAAAAGAATAAAGTTTTTTTAATCAATCAGCTGCAGAACAAAAAAAAAAGCTTTAATTTCAGATATTTTTTTCAATTTTTTTTTGTATGACAACCTATAATAAATTGTATATCGTTGGAAAGCTTTCATCTTCAGCTTTAATTAAATGCCCTAATCATATCTCTCAGTTGATTAGAAAAAAGAATAAAAATTTTTTAATCAATCAGCTGGAGAACAAAAAAAAAAGCTTTAATTTCAGATATTTTTTTCAATTTTTTTGTATGACAACCTATAATAAATTGTATATCGTTGGAAAGCTTACATCTTAAGCTTTAGTTAGATGCCCTAATCATATCTCTCAGTTGCTTAGAAAAAAGAATAAACATTTTTTAATTAATCAGCTGGAGAATAAAAAAAAAGCTTTAATTTCAGATATTTTTTTCAATTTTTTTTTGTATGACAACCTATAATAAATTGTATATCGTTGGAAAGCTTACATTTTCAGCTTTAATTAAATGCCCTAATCATATCTCTCAGTTGCTTAGAAAAAAGAATAAACATTTTTTAATTAATCAGCTGGAGAATAAAAAAAAAAGCTTTAATTTCAGATATTTTTTTCAATTTTTTTTTGTATGACAACCTATAATAAATTGTATATCGTTGGAAAGCTTTCATCTTCAGCTTTAATTAAATGCCCTCATCATATCTCTCAGTTGCTTAGAAAAAAGAATAAAAATTTTTTAATCAATCAGCTGGAGAACAAAAAAAAAAGCTTTCATTTCAGATATTTTTTTCAATTTTTTTTTGTATGACAACCTATAATAAATTGTATATCGTTGGAAAGCTTTCATCTTCAGCTTTCATTAAATGCCCTAATCATATCTCTCAGTTGCTTAGAAAAAAGAATAAAATTTTTTTAATCAATCAGCTGGAGAACAAAAAAAAAAGCTTTAATTTCAGATATTTTTTTCAATTTTTTTTTGTATGACAACCTATAATAAATTGTACATCGTTGGAAAGCTTACATCTTCAGCTTAAATTAAATGCCCTAATCATATCTCTCAGTTGCTTAGAAAAAAGAATAAAATTTTTTTAATCAATCAGCTGCAGAACAAAAAAAAAAGCTTTAATTTCAGATATTTTTTTCAATTTTTTTTTGTATGACAACCTATAATAAATTGTATATCGTTGGAAAGCTTACATCTTCAGCTTTAATTAGATGCCCTAATCATATCTCTCAGTTGCTTAGAAAAAAGAATAAAAATTTTTTAATCAATCAGCTGCAGAACAAAAAAAAAAGCTTTAATTTCAGATATTTTTTTCAATTTTTTTTTGTATGACAACCTATAATAAATTGTATATCGTTGGAAAGCTTTCATCTTCAGCTTTAATTAAATGCCCTAATCATATCTCTCAGTTGCTTAGAAAAAAGAATAAAAATTTTTTAATCAATTAGCTGGAGAACAAAAAAAAAAAGCTTTTATTTCAGATATTTTTTTCAATTTTTTTTTGTATGACAACCTATAATAAATTGTATATCGTTGGAAAGCTTACATCTTCAGCTTTAATTAGATGCCCTAATCATATCTCTCAGTTGCTTAGAAAAAAGAATAAAAGTTTTTTAATCAATCAGTTGGAGAACAAAAAAAAAAGCGTTAATTTCAGATATTTTTTTCAATTTTTTTTTTGTATGACAACCTATAATAAATTGTATATCGTTGGAAAGCTTTCATCTTCAGCTTTAATTAAATGCTCTAATCATATCTCTCAGTTGCTTAAGAAAAAGAATAAAAATTTTTTAATCAATCAGCTGCAGAACAAAAAAAAAAGCTTTAATTTCAGATATTTTTTTCAATTTTTTTTTGTATGACAACCTATAATAAATTGTATATCGTTGGAAAGCTTTCATCTTCAGCTTTAATTAAATGCCCTAATCATATCTCTCAGTTGCTTAGAAAAAAGAATTAAAATTTTTTAATCAATCAGCTGGAGAACAAAAAAAAAAGCTTTAATTTCAGATATTTTTTTCAATTTTTTTTTGTATGACAACCTATAATAAATTGTATATCGTTGGAAAGCTTACATCTTCAGCTTTAATTAAATGCCCTAATCATATCTCTCAGTTGCTTAGAAAAAAGAATAAACATTTTTTAATCAATCAGCTGTAGAACAAAAAAAAAGCTTTAATTTCAGATATTTTTTTCAATTTTTTTTTGTATGACAACCTATAATAAATTGTATATCGTTGGAAAGCTTTCATCATCAGCTTTAATTAAATGCCCTAATCATATCTCTCAGTTGCTTAGAAAAAAGAATAAAAATTTTTTAATCAATCAGCTGGAGAACAAAAAAAAAAGCTTTAATTTCAGATATTTTTTTCAATTTTTTTTTTGTATGACAACCTATAATAAATTGTATATCGTTGGAAAGCTTACATCTTCAGCTTTAATTAGACGCCCTTATCATATCTCTCAGTTGCTTAGAAAAAAGAATAAAAATTTTTTAATCAATCAGCTGCAGAACAAAAAAAAAGCTTTAATTTCAGATATTTTTTTCAATTTTTTTTTGTATGACAACCTATAATAAATTGTATATCGTTGGAAAGCTTTCATCTTCAGCTTTAATTAAATGCCCTAATCATATCTCTCAGTTGCTTAGAAAAAAGAATAAAAATTTTTTAATCAATCAGCTGGAGAACAAAAAAAAAGCTTTAATTTCAGATATTTTTTTCAATTTTTTTTTGTATGACAGCCTATAATAAATTGTATATCGTTGGAAAGCTTTCATCTTCAGCTTTAATTAAATGCCCTAATCATATCTCTCAGTTGCTTAGAAAAAAGAATAAAATTTTTTAATCAATCAGCTGGAGAACAAAAAAAAAAGCTTTAATTTCAGATATTTTTTTCAATTTTTTTTTGTATGACAACCTATAATAAATTGTACATCGTTGGAAAGCTTACATCTTCAGCTTAAATTTGATGCCCTAATCATATCTCTCAGTTGCTTAGAAAAAAGAATAAAATTTTTTTAATCAATCAGCTGCAGAACAAAAAAAAAAGCTTTAATTTCAGATATTTTTTTCAATTTTTTTTTGTATGACAACCTATAATAAATTGTATATCGTTGGAAAGCTTACATCTTCAGCTTTTATAAGATGCCCTAATCATATCTCCCAGTTGCTTAGAAAAAAGAATACAAATTTTTTAATCAATCAGCTGCAGAACAAAAAAAAAAGCTTTAATTTCAGATATTTTTTTCAATTTTTTTTTGTATGACAACCTATAATAAATTGTATATCGTTGGAAAGCTTACATCTTCAGCTTTAATTCAATGTCCTAATCATATCTCTCAGTTGCTTAGAAAAAAGAATAAAAATTTTGTAATCAATCAGCTGCAGAACAAAAAAAAAAAGCTTTAATTTCAGATATTTTTTTCAATTTTTTTTTGTATGACAACCTATAATAAATTGTATATCGTTGGAAAGCTTTCATCTTCAGCTTTAATTAAATGCCCTAATCATATCTCTCAGTTGATTAGAAAAAAGAATACAAATTTTTTAATCAATCAGCTGGAGAACAAAAAAAAAAGCTTTAATTTCAAATATTTTTTTCAAATTTTTTTTGGATGACAACCTATAATAAATTGTATATCGTTGGAAAGCTTTTATCTTCAGCTTTAATTAAATGCCCAAATCATATCTCTCAGTTGCTTAGAAAAAAGAATAAAAATTTTTTAATCAATCAGCTGGAGAACAAAAAAAAAGCTTTAATTTCAGATATTTTTTTCAATTTTTTTTTGTATAACAATTTATAATAAATTGTATATCGTTGGAAAGCTTTCATCTTCAGCTTTAATTAAATGCCTTAATCATATCTCTCAGTTGCTTAGAAAAAAGAATAAAAATTTTTTAATCAATCAGCTGCAGAACAAAAAAAAAAGCTTTAATTTCAGATATTTTTTTCAATTTTTTTTTGTATGACAACCTATAATAAATTGTATATCGTTGGAAAGCTTTCATCTTCAGCTTTAATTAAATGCCCTAATCATATCTCTCAGTTGCTTAGAAAAAAGAATAAAAATTTTTTAATCAATCAGCTGGAGAACAAAAAAAAAAAGCTTTAATTTCAGATATTTTTTTCAATTTTTTTTTGTATGACAACCTATAATAAATTGTATATCGTTGGAAAGCTTTCATCTTCAGCTTTAATTAAATGCCCTAATCATATCTCTCAGTTGCTTAGAAAAAAGAATAAAATTTTTTTAATCAATCAGCTGCAGAACAAAAAAAAAGCTTTAATTTCAGATATTTTTTTAAATTTTTTTTTTGTATGACAACCTATAATAAATTGTATAAGCTTTCATCTTCAGCTTTAATAAGATGCCCTTATCATATCTCTCAGTTGCTTAGAAAAAAGAATAAACATTTTTTAATTAATCAGCTGGAGAATAAAAAAAAAGCTTTAATTTCAGATATTTTTTTCAATTTTTTTTTGTATAACAACCTATAATAAATTGTATATCGTTGGAAAGCTTTCATCTTCAGCTTTAATAAGATGCCCTAATCATATCTCTCAGTTGCTTAGAAAAAAGAATAAACATTTTTTAATTAATCAGCTGGAGAATAAAAAAAAAGCTTTAATTTCAGGTATTTTTTTAAATTTTTTTTTGTATAACAACCTATAATAAATTGTATATCGTTGGAAAGCTTTCATCTTCAGCTTTAATTAAATGCCCTAATCATATCTCTCAGTTGCTTAGAAAAAAGAATAAAAATTTTTTAATCAATCAGCTGGAGAACAAAAAAAAAAAGCTTTAATTTCAGATATTTTTTTCAATTTTTTTTTGTATGACAACCTATTATAAATTGTATATCGTTGGAAAGCTTTCATCTTCAGCTTTAATTAAATGCCCTTATCATATCTCTCAGTTGCTTAGAAAAAAGAATAAACATTTTTTAATCAATCAGCTGCAGAACAAAAAAAAAGCTTTAATTTCAGATATATTTTTCAATTTTTTTTTGTATGACAACCTATAATAAATTGTATATCGTTGGAAAGCTTTCATCTTCAGCTTTAATTAAATGCCCTAATCATATCTCTCAGTTGCTTAGAAAAAAGAATAAAAATTTTTTAATCAATCAGCTGCAGAACAAAAAAAAAGCTTTAATTTCAGATATTTTTTTCAATTTTTTTTTGTATGACAACCTATAATAAATTGTATATCGTTGGAAAGCTTTCATCTTCAGCTTTAATTAAATGCCCTAATCATATCTCTCAGTTGCTTAGAAAAAAGAATAAAAATTTTTTAATCAATCAGCTGGAGAACAAAAAAAAAAGCTTTAATTTCAGATATTTTTTTCAATTTTTTTTTGTGTGACAACCTATAATAAATTGTATATCGTTGGAAAGCTTACATCTTCAGCTTTAATTAAATGCCCTAATCATATCTCTCAGTTGCTTAGAAAAAAGAATAAAAATTTTTTAATCAATCAGCTGCAGAACAAAAAAAAAGCTTTAATTTCAGATATTTTTTTCAATTTTTTTTTGTATGACAACCTATAATAAATTGTATATCGTTGGAAAGCTTTCATCTTCAGCTTTAATTAAATGTCCTAATCATATCTCTCAGTTGCTTAGAAAAAAGAATAAAAATTTTTTAATCAATCAGCTGCAGAACAAAAAAAAAAGCTTTAATTTCAGATATTTTTTCAATTTTTTTTTGTATGACAACCTATAATAAATTCATCTTCAGCTTTAATTAAATGCCCTAATCATATCTCTCAGTTGCTTAGAAAAAAGAATACAAATTTTTTAATCAATCAGCTGCAGAACAATAAAAAAAAACCTTTAATTTCAGATATTTTTTTCAATTTTTTTTTGTATGACAACCTATAATAAATTGTATATCGTTGGAAAGCTTTCATCTTCAGCTTTAATTAAATGCCCTAATCATATCTCTCAGTTGCTTAGAAAAAAGAATAAAAAATTTTTAATCAATCAGCTGCAGAACAAAAAAAAAAGTTTTAATTTCAGATATTTTTTTCAATTTTTTTTTGTATGACAACCTATAATAAATTGTATATCGTTGGAAAGCTTACATCTTCAGCTTTAATTAAATGCCTTCATCATATCTCTCAGTTTCTTAGAAAAAAGAATAAAAATTTTTTAATCAATCAGCTGGAGAACAAAAAAAAAAAGCTTTAATTTCAGATATTTTTTTCAATTTTTTTTTGTATGACAACCTATAATAAATTGTATATCGTTGGAAAGCTTTCATCTTCAGCTTTAATTAAATGCCCTAATCATATCTCTCAGTTGCTTAGAAAAAAGAATATAATTTTTTAATCAATCAGCTGGAGAACACAAAAAAAAGCTTTAATTTCAGATATTTTTTTCAATTTTTTTTTGTATGACAACCTGTAATAAATTGTATATCGTTGGAAAGCTTACATTTTCAGCTTTAATTAAATGCCCTAATCATATCTCTCAGGTGCTTAGAAAAAAGAATAAAAATTTTTTAATCAATCAGCTGGAGAACAAAAAAAAAAGCTTTAATTTCAGATATTTTTTTCAATTTTTTTTTGTATGACAACCTATAATAAATTGTATATCGTTGGAAAGCTTACATCTTCAGCTTTAATTAAATGCCCTTATCATATCTCTCAGGTGCTTAGAAAAAAGAATAAAAATTTTTTAATCAATCAGCTGGAGAACAAAAAAAAAAGCTTTAATTTCAGATATTTTTTTCAATTTTTTTTTGTATGACAACCTATTATAAATTGTATATCGTTGGAAAGCTTTCATCTTCAGCTTTAATTAAATGCCCTAATCATATCTCTCAGTTGCTTAGAAAAAAGAATAAACATTTTTTAATCAATCAGCTGGAGAACAAAAAAAAAAGCTTTAATTTCAGATATTTTTTTCAATTTTTTTTTGTATGACAACCTATAATAAATTGTATATCGTTGGAAAGCTTACATTTTCAGCTTTAATTAAATGCCCTAATCATATCTCTCAGTTGCTTAGAAAAAAGAATAAAAATTTTTTAATCAATCAGCTGCAGAACAAAAAAAAAGCTTTAATTTCAGATATTTTTTTCAATTTTTTTTTGTATCACAACCTATAATAAATTGTATATCGTTGGAAAGCTTACATCTTCAGCTTTAATTAAATGCCCTTATCATATCTCTCAGTTGCTTAGAAAAAAGAATAAAAATTTTTTAATCAATCAGCTGGAGAACAAAAAAAAAAGCTTTAATTTCAGATATTTTTTTCAATTTTTTTTGTATGACAACCAGTAATAAATTGTATATCGTTGGAAAGCTTTCATCTTCAGCTTTAATTAAATGCCCTAATCATATCTCTCAGTTGCTTAGAAAAAAGAATAAAAATTTTTTAATCAATCAGCTGGAGAACAAAAAAAAAAGCTTTAATTTCAGATATTTTTTTCAATTTTTTTTTGTATGACAACCTATTATAAATTGTATATCGTTGGAAAGCTTTCATCTTCAGCTTTAATTAAATGCCCTAATCATATCTCTCAGTTGCTTAGAAAAAAGAATAAAATTTTTTTAACCAATCAGCTGCAGAACAAAAAAAAGCTTTAATTTCAGATATTTTTTTCAATTTTTTTTTGGATGACAACCTATAATAAATTATATATCGTTGGAAAGCTTTCATCTTCAGCTTTAATTAAATGCCCTAATCATATCTCTCAGTTGCTTAGAAAAAAGAATACAAATTTTTTAATTAATCAGCTGCAGAACAAAAAAAAAGCTTTAATTTCAGATATTTTTTTCAATTTTATTTGTATGACAACCTATAATAAATTGTATATCGTTGGAAAGCTTTCATCTTCAGCTTTAATTAAATGCCCTAATCATATCTCTCAGTTGCTTAGAAAAAAGAATAAAAATTTTTTAATCAATCAGCTGGAGAACAAAAAAAAGCTTTAATTTCAGATATTTTTTTCAATTTTTTTTTGTATGACAACCTATAATAAATTGTATATCGTTGGATAGCTTTCATCTTCAGCTTTAATTAAATGCCCTAATCATATCTCTCAGTTACTTAGAAAAAAGAATAAAAATTTTGTAATCAATCAGCTGCAGAACAAAAAAAAAGCTTTAATTTCAGATATTTTTTTTCAATTTTTTTTTGTATGACAACCTATAATAAATTGTATATCGTTGGAAAGCTTTCATCTTCAGCTTTAATTAAATGTCCTAATCATATCTCTCAGTTGCTTAGAAAAAAGAATAAAAATTTTTTAATCAATCAGCTGGAGAACAAAAAAAAAAGTTTTAATTTCAGATATTTTTTTCAATTTTTTTTGTATGACAACCTATAATAAATTGTATATCGTTGGAAAGCTTTCATCTTCAGCTTTAATTAAATGCCCTAATCATATCTCTTAGATGCTTAGAAAAAAGAATAAAAATTTTTTAATCAATCAGCTGGAGAACACAAAAAAAAGCTTTAATTTCAGATATTTTTTTCAATTTTTTTTTGTATGACAACCTATAATAAATTGTATATCGTTGGAAAGCGTACATCTTCAGCTTTAATTAAATGCCCTAATCATATCTCTCAGTTGCTTAGAAAAAAGAATAAAACAATTTTTTTTTGTATGACAACCTATAATAAATTGTATATCGTTGGAAAGCTTTCATCTTCAGCTTTAATTAAATGCCCTAATCATATCTCTCAGTTACTTAGAAAAAAGAATAAAAATTTTGTAATCAATCAGCTGCAGAACAAAAAAAAAGCTTTAATTTCAGATATTTTTTTCAATTTTTTTTTGTATGACAACCTATAATAAATTGTATATCGTTGGAAAGCTTTCATCTTCAGCTTTAATTAAATGTCCTAATCATATCTCTCAGTTGCTTAGAAAAAAGAATAAAAATTTTTTAATCAATCAGCTGGAGAACAAAAAAAAAAGTTTTAATTTCAGATATTTTTTTCAATTTTTTTTGTATGACAACCTATAATAAATTGTATATCGTTGGAAAGCTTTCATCTTCAGCTTTAATTAAATGCCCTAATCATATCTCTTAGATGCTTAGAAAAAAGAATAAAAATTTTTTAATCAATCAGCTGGAGAACACAAAAAAAAGCTTTAATTTCAGATATTTTTTTCAATTTTTTTTTGTATGACAACCTATAATAAATTGTATATCGTTGGAAAGCGTACATCTTCAGCTTTAATTAAATGCCCTAATCATATCTCTCAGTTGCTTAGAAAAAAGAATAAAAATTTTTTAATCAATCAGCTGGAGAACAAAAAAAAAAGCTTTAATTTCAGATATTTTTTTCATTTTTTTTTTGTATGACAACCTATAATAAATTGTATATCGTTGGAAAGCTTACATCTTCAGCTTTAATTAAATGCCCTAATCATATCTCTCAGTTGCTTAGAAAAAAGAATAAAAATTTTTTAATCAATCAGCTGGAGAACAAAAAAAAAAGCTTTAATTTCAGATATTTTTTTCAATTTTTTTTTGTATGACAACCTATAATAAATTGTATATCGTTGGAAAGCTTACATCTTCAGCTTTAATTAAATGCCCTAATCATATCTCTCAGTTGCTTAGAAAATAGAATAAAAATTTTTTAATCAATCAGCTGCAGAACAAAAAAAAGCTTTAATTTCAGATATTTTTTTCAATTTTTTTTTGTATGACAACCTATAATAAATTGTATATCGTTGGAAAGCTTACATCTTCAGCTTTAATTAAATGCCCTAATCATATCTCTCAGTTGCTTAGAAAAAAGAATAAAAATTTTTTAATCAATCAGCTGGAGAACAAAAAAAAAGCTTTAATTTCAGATATTTTTTTCAATTTTTTTTTGTATGACAACCTATAATAAATTGTATATCGTTGGAAAGCTTTCATCTTCAGCTTTAATTAAATGCCCTAATCATATCTCTCAGTTGCTTAGAAAAAAAGAATAAAAATTTTTTAATCAATCAGCTGGAGAACAAAAAAAAAGCTTTAATTTCAGATATTTTTTTCAATTTTTTTTTGTATGACAACCTATAATAAATTGTATATCGTTGGAAAGCTTTCATCTTCAGCTTTAATTAAATGCCCTAATCATATCTCTCAGTTGCTTAAAAAAAAGTATAAAAATTTTGTAATCAATCAGCTGGAGAACAAAAAAAAAAGCTTTAATTTCAGATATTTTTTTCAATTTTTTTTTGTATGACAACCTATAATAAATTGTATATCGTTGGAAAGCTTACATCTTCAGCTTTAATTAAATGCCCTAATCAAATCTCTCAGTTGCTTAGAAAAAAGAATAAACATTTTTTAATCAATCAGCTGGAAAACAAAAAAAAAAGCTTTAATTTCAGATATTTTTTTCAATTTTTTTTTGTATGACAACCTATAATAAATTGTATATCGTTGGAGAGCTTACATCTTCAGCTTTAATTAAATGCCCTAATCATATCTCTCAGTTGCTTAGAAAAAAGAATAAAAATTTTTTAATCAATCAGCTGCAGAACAAAAAAAAAAGCTTTAATTTCAGATATTTTTTTCAATTTTTTTTTGTATGACAACCTATAATAAATTGTATATCGTTGGAAAGATAACATCTTCAGCTTTAATTAAATGCCCTTATCATATCTCTCAGTTGCTTAGAAAAAAGAATAAAAATTTTTTAATCAATCAGCTGCAGAACAAAAAAAAAAGCTTTAATTTCAGATATTTTTTTCAATTTTTTTTTGTATGACAACCTATAATAAATTGTATATCGTTGGAAAGCTTTTATTTTCAGCTTTAATTAAATGCCCTAATCATATCTCTAAGAATAAAAATTTTTTAATCAATCAGCTGGAGAACAAAAAAAAAAAGCTTTAATTTCAGATATTTTTTTCAATTTTTTTTTGTATGACAACCTATAATAAATTGTATATCGTTGGAAAGATAACATCTTCAGCTTTAATTAAATGCCCTTATCATATCTCTCAGTTGCTTAGAAAAAAGAATAAAAATTTTTTAATCAATCAGCTGCAGAACAAAAAAAAAAGCTTTAATTTCAGATATTTTTTTCAATTTTTTTTTGTATGACAACCTATAATAAATTGTATATCGTTGGAAAGCTTACATTTTCAGCTTTAATTAAATGCCCTTATCATATCTCTCAGTTGCTTAGAAAAAAGAATAAACATTTTTTAATCAATAAGCTGGAGAACAAAAAAAAAAGCTTTAATTTCAGATATTTTTTTCAATTTTTTTTTTGTATGACAACCTATAATAAATTGTATATCGTTGGAAAGCTTTCATCTTCAGCTTTAATTAAATGCCCTAATCATATCTCTCAGTTGCTTAGAAAAAAGAATTAAAAGTTTTGAATCAATCAGCTGCAGAACAAAAAAAAAAAGCTTTAATTTCAGATATTTTTTTCAATTTTTTTTTGTATGACAACCTATAATAAATTGTATATCGTTGGAAAGCTTACATCTTCAGCTTTAATTAAATGCCCTAATCATATCTCTCAGTTGCTTAGAAAAAAGAATAAAAAATTTTTAATCAATCAGCTGCAGAACAAAAAAAAAGCTTTAATTTCAGATATTTTTTTCAATTTTTTTTGTATGACAACCTATAATAAATTGTATATCGTTGGAAAGCTTACATTTTCAGCTTAAATAAGATGCCCTTATCATATCTCTCAGTTGCTTAGAAAAAAGAATAAAAATTTTTTAATCAATCAGCTGCAGAACAAAAAAAAAGCTTTAATTTCAGATATTTTTTTCAATTTTTTTTTGTATGACAACCTATAATAAATTGTATATCGTTGGAAAGCTTACATCTTCAGCTTTAATTAAATGCACCAATCATATCTCTCAGTTGCTTAGAAAAAAGAATAAAAATTTTTTAATCAATCAGCTGCAGAACAAAAAAAAAGCTTTAATTTCAGATATTTTTTTCAATTTTCAATTTTTTTTTGTATGACAACCTATAATAAATTGTATATCGTTGGAAAGCTTACATCTTCAGCTTTAATAAGATGCCCTTATCATATCTCTCAGTTGCTTAGAAAAAAGAATAAAATTTTTTTAATCAATCAGCTGCAGAACAAAAAAAAAGCTTTAATTTCAGATATTTTTTTCAATTTTTTTTTGTATGACAACCTATAATAAATTGTATATCGTTGGAAAGCTTACATTTTCAGCTTTAATTAAATGCCCTAGTCATATCTCTCAGTTGCTTAGAAAAAAGAATAAAAAATTTTTAATCAATCAGCTGCAGAACAAAAAAAAAGCTTTAATTTCAGATATTTTTTTCAATTTTTTTTTGTATGACAACCTATAATAAATTGTATATCGTTGGAAAGCTTTCATCTTCAGCTTTAATTAAATGCCCTAATCATATCTCTCAGTTGCTTAGAAAAAAGAATAAAAATTTTTTAATCAATCAGCTGGAGAACAAAAAAAAAAAGCTTTAAATTCAGATATTTTTTTCAATTTTTTTTTGTATGACAACCTATAATAAATTGTAGATCGTTGGAAAGCTTACATTTTCAGCTTTAATTAAATGCCCTAATCATATCTCTCAGTTGCTTAAAAAAAAGAATAAACATTTTTTAATCAATCAGCTGGAGAACAAAAAAAAGAGCTTTAATTTCAGATATTTTTTTCAATTTTTTTTTGTATGACAACCTATAATAAATTGTATATCGTTGGAAAGCTTTCATCTTCAGCTTTAATTAAATGCCCTAATCATATCTCTCAGTTGCTTAGAAAAAAGAATTAAAAGTTTTGAATCAATCAGCTGCAGAACAAAAAAAAAAGCTTTAATTTCAGATATTTTTTTCAATTTTTTTTTGTATGACAACCTATAATAAATTGTATATCGTTGGAAAGCTTACATCTTCAGCTTTAATTAGATGCCCTTATCATATCTCTCAATTGCTTGGAAAAAAGAATAAAAATTTTTTAATCAATCAGCTGGAGAACAAAAAAAAAAGCTTTAATTTCAGATATTTTTTTCAATTTTTTTTTGTATGACAACCTATAATAAATTGTATATCGTTGGAAAGCTTACATCTTCAGCTTTAATTAAATGCCCTAATCATATATCTCAGTTGCTTAGAAAAAAGAATAAAAATTTTTTAATCAATCAGCTGGAGAACAAAAAAAAAAGCTTTAATTTCAGATATTTTTTTCAATTTTTTTTTGTATGACAACCTATAATAAATTGTATATCGTTGGAAAGCTTTCATCTTCAGCTTTAATTAAATGCCCTAATCATATCTCTCAGTTGCTTAGAAAAAAGAATAAAAATTTTGTAATCAATCAGCTGCAGAACAAAAAAAAAAGCTTTAATTTC